>NC_081379.1:300000-440000 GCF_030684315.1 Stegostoma tigrinum | reverse complement strand
ACGTAGAGTAAGTTGATAGATAAAGCACAGGAAATTTCATGCATATATCACTGTCAGAGGACGTTTCTCAGGATTATGATGCAGTGAAGAAGACTATATTGGCTGCATATGAGTTAGTATCTGAGCATATAGCAACGGTCCTGGAATTTAATAGAAGCAGCCTAGTAAAGCTGCAGGGAAGTTGAGTGGGTTAAGCAAAGTACTGTTGACAGGTGGTTAAGAGCGTTAGAAGATGAAATCATGCAGCAAGGTCTTACAGAGATGATTCTCTTAGAAGAATTCAAGAAATCACTACTGTCTGTAATAAAAATTGAAGTTGAGGATCAAAGGGTTACCAGAGAGGCAGCTGTAGCAGCTGACGATTACCAATTAAATCCATAAAATTAAATCTTTTTTCCGAAACCTTCACAAATTCAATAGTGATAAAACTTGGGCAAGCGGAAGGAAGACAAAGTAAGGAATGAAACTGTAGTTGGGAATGCACCACATCTCCTTCTCAGAGCAGAAAGTGCTGGCAGTGGAGGTGAAAATTAGAAGCCTAAGTGTTTTCATTGTAATGAAGTGGAAAACGCTCATTCAGAATGCTGGAAGTTGAGGGAACCCTGGGACTTATTAGTGCCGTGAGAACAATTGCCAAAAGTAAATGACCACAGATCAAACTGTAACTTGAACTACAACAATGAGAATGGAGGTAACTACTGCTGAGAGTGCAGAGGAAGTACACAAAATAGATGAAAGACATTAGGGAATAGTAAGAACCGCAGATGCTGCTGTCAGAGTTAACACAACGCAGAGCTGGAGGAACACAGCAGGCCAGGCAGCATCACAGGAGCAGGCAAGTTGACGTTTCGGGTCGGGATCCTTCTTCCAAAACGTCAACTTTCCTGCTTTTCTGATGCTGCCTGGCCTGTTGTGTTCATTGAGCTCCACAGAGAGATATTAAGGGTTTTACCTAAAGCGAATATAACACTCTTTTTCCCTCCATTTCAAACCTAAAAGTATGCTAAGAGGTATAGGGGCTGCCAGAGTTCTGAAGAAGGGTCACTGGACTTGAAAGATAAACATCTGGATTGAGTAGTTACCTCACGAGGAAAAACTGGACATATTGGAATTGTTTCTAATGGAGGTTAAAAGACTGAGACGAGACTTGATTGAAGCGAATTGTCTTGCCATGGTGGACATGGAAAGGATTTTTCTTTTTGTGGTCAAGACCAGAGCTAGGATGTACGCATAAAATTAGAGATGGCTGAACGTTCAGCACAGAGATGAAAAGATTTCACCACCCCCCCCCCCCCCCGCCCCCTCACAGGGTTGTGAGATTTTGAAATTCTGCCTCAGAAGGCAGTGGGTGCAAAGTCATTGAGCGTTTTTAGACAGAAGTATATTCATTCTTATTAGGGAGGTAATCAATAGTTATCAGGGTTAGGTTGAAATATGGAACTCAAAACACAAACAGATCAGCCATGACCTTATTGAATGTAAGAGGAGGCTCAATGAGTGGAATGAACTACTTCTGTTCCAATTTCATATATTTACATGTTCTCCATGGATGAATATTCTTTGATTCGAAGCTTTTGTTTCAAGTACAGTCCTTTTGTTCAAATAGAGAGTTGTACTTCCTTTTTCCTAAAACAACTGCAAGCCTGGTGATGGTTTCCAGTGTTTTGTGTTGTAGTTTCGATTGAATACATGTTTCATTATGGGGCGTGACCTAGCTTTGCTTCCTTTCTGGGAAGACAATTTACTTTGACTGATTTGCAACTAACTACCTATTGGTTATAAGTAGTCTCAGACAAATAAAACCTATCCAAGGCAATTCAAACTGTTTAAGGATACATACCTGATTAAAGCATATGTTTCATTTATCTAACCAGCTGAAAAATTTTATACTTTTAACTTTTACCTTAAGTCAATAAAGTAGCCAGTAGGAATAATTCAGAGTTTAATCTGGGTGTCAATCCTATTTAAGTACATTTCAAACCTTCTCTACCGGAAAAAAATTGCCCAAAATATTAAGTGCCATTGGAAATTACAGCTGACAGTTACTAGAATCATAAGCATATGCAATATAACTATGTTAAATGGAATTATTCTGCAGGGTAAGAATCAACAAACAAATGTTTTATGTCAGCTTTTAAATAGAACATTGTCAACAATGCCTTGGCAATGATTTTTTTTTAAAAAATTCAGCCGTCAATATTTCTGCAGGAAGAAACTTTGTGAATCATTGTCCTTTAGCAACATTGAAATTAATGGGAATAATTGGAAACTCTGTTAGTTGGAGTTATATCTTACTCAAAGGTGGATGGTTGTTGGAAGTCAATCAGGATACATGTGCATGAGTTTCAGTATCAAGGTACAGGTGTATGAGTTTGTCAGCTCAATGTCCTAAGGTGCTTCATAAATGACCTATCCTCCATTATAGAAGTGCTTGGCGATAGTATTGCAATACTGAGGACCACTCATAACTCATCAAATAATGAAGCAAACTGTATCCATATGCAGAAAGGCCTGAACAACATCTAGGCTTGGGTTGATAAATGGCAAGTAACATTTGCATAATGCAAGCGTCAAGTAATGACTACCTCCAACAACAGAGAATCTAAACACCGCCAACATTTTCATTACTGAATACCTCAATATCAACATCCTAGGGGTTACCAGAAAATAACTCAAAAATCCATAAAGGCTGCAAGAACAAACATACAAATTAGAAGCAGATCAAAGCCGTTTAGTCCATCAAGCTTGCTTGGTTTTTTTTAAGTAAGATTGTGGCTCATCTAATTGTGGTCTCAAATCCACATTTCTAGTTACTCTTAAAACATTTGATTCCCTTCTGAATCAAGAATCTATCTAGCTCTATCTTAACAATATTCAATAATTCCATTCCCATTGCTCCCTGGGAAAGAAAATTCCAAAATTCATGATCCTCTGAGAGATAAAGAAATTCACCTCATTTCCATTTTGAATGGGAAGCTCCTCATTTTTAAAAGAGTGTCCCCTAGTCCTGGTCTCTACGTCAGGATCTTATGATGTTTTAATAGGATCAGCTCTCATTCTTCAAAACCCCAATAAAAATAGGCCGAGCCTGTCTAACTTTTGCTTATAAGATAACCACCCCATCCAAAGTATTGGTAGAGTGAATCTTTGCTGAGTTGCTCCCAATGCACATCCATTTTAAAATTAGATGATAAGACGCAGGAGTAGAAATAGGCCATTCGATCCATCAAGTCTGCTTTGCGATTTAATGAGATCACGGCTGATCCGATCATGCTTGACTCCATCTTCCTGCCTTTCCCATAACCCCTCATCCCCATACTGATTAAAGATCTGTCTATTTGGCCTTGAATGTACTCAACAACTTAGCTTCTATGGCCTGCTGCGGTAAAGAATTCTACAGATTCACTACCCTCAGAAGAAATTTCTCCTTAGTTCTGTCCTAACTGGGTGACCAATTAAACACAGATTATGAGCCATGGTCCTAGATTCTCCCACAAGGGAAACAGCCTCACAGCATCTACTCTGTCAAGTTCTCTACAAATCTTATACTTTTCAATAAGATCGCCTCTTGTTCTTCTAACTAATGAGTACAGGCCCTGAACTACGTAACCTTTCCTTATAAGGCAAGGCCTCCATTCCCAGGATCAAGCGAACAAACTTTTTCCGGACTACCTCCATTGCCATTACATCTGTCCTTAGATAAGGGACCAAACATGTTCACTGTATGCCAGCTGTGATCTAAGTAATGCATTGTATAGCTTTATTAAGATTTTACCTCTTTTTATATTCTACTCTCTTTGAAATAAAGCATCTATGAACATTGAACCTGTTTGACAGCTCATTGCTTATGCCAAACAACTCTCAAATCTTTCAGCTTGTAGTTTGTTTTTCAGTCTGACCTCATCTAAAAATTATTCAGCTCCTCTTTTCTTCCTACCAAAGCATACAATCTCACATTTCCCTATTTTCTATTCTAATCTGTGTTTACACACTTGCTTGACCTGTCCAGAACTGAGCACTCAAAGTGTGGAATGGTTGTAAGAAATGTGAAAATAAGATTTGTTGTAGAGAGCTCACAAACAGTCGCCCAGTGTCAATGTGATCTTGAATCCCACTGCACGCTCTTCACGTTATCCTCACAATTTGTCCTCCACCTACTTTGTGTCATTCACAAACTTGACTACGGTACATTTACTTTCCTCATCTAAGTCATTAATATGTTTAAATACAGTTGTGGCCTCAGCCTGATCTCTGTGGCACTCCATTAGTTATAAGTTACCATCTTAAAAATGCCCTCCTTATCCCACGTCTCACTCTATTAATCTGTCACTCCTCTATCCCTGCTAATACACTGCCTCCCTCATCATAGGTTCTTACCTTATTAAGGGCTTTATGTGTAGTACCTCATCAGATGTCTCTGTAAATCCAAATACATTACATCCACAATTTCCCCTTTATCGATCCTGCTTGTTACCTCCTCAAAGAATTCTAATAAATTTGTCACAATTTCTCCTTCATGAAATCATGCTGACTCTCTTTGATTATATTTTGTATTTCTAAATGTTCTGCTAATAAATTCATACTTTCCCAATGCACAAATAAACAAAGAAACAAGGAAACCTACAGAACAGGAACAGGCCTTTCGGCCCTCCAAGCCTGCGCCGATCAAGATCCTCTGTCTAAGCTGTCATCTATTTTCTAAGGGTCTGTGTCCATTTGCTCCCTGCCCATCCATGTACCTGTCCAAATATATCTTAAAAGACGCTAACGTGTCTGCGTCTACCAGCTCCGCTGGCAACGCGCTCCAGATTGTTGGGGACCAAAGACAGATGTTTAAGGACAAGTAGTTAATGGATCACAATAAATATATTTCCCAGTGAGGAAGAAGGATTCTAGGAAAGGGATAAGTCAACCACTGGGTGGGATGACAAAGTGTAGAGCTGGATGATCACAGCAGACCAAGCAGCATCTCAGGAGCACAAAAGCTGACGTTTCGGGCCTAGACCCTTCATCAGAGAGGGGGATGGGGAGAGGGAATGGGAATGGGAATAAATAGGGAGAGAGGGGGAAGCGGACCGAAAATGGAGAGAAAAGAAGATAGGTAGAGAGGAGAATCTCTACCTATCTTCTTTTCTCTCCATCTTCGGTCCGCTTCCCCCTCTCTCCCTATTTATTCCCATTCCCTCTCCCCATCCCCCTTTTCTGATGAAGGGTCTAGGCCCGAAACGTCAGCTTTTGTGCTCCTGAGATGCTGCTTGGCCTGCTGTGTTCATCCAGCTTCACTTCATTATCTTGGATTCTCCAGCATCTGCAGTTCCCATTATCACTGGGTGGGATGGGCTTTTGATGTTGGCAGCCTTTCCACAGCAATGAGAAGTGTAAATGGAGTCCACAGATGGCAGGTTGGCTTCTGTGAAGGTCTGAGCTGTGTAGTTTCTTGTGATCCTGGCAGAGCAGTTGCTGTACCAGACTGTTATGTACCCGGAATGTATGCTTTCTATGGCGCATCTTTAAAGTGAGGGTTCTTCTGGAACGTCTCAACTTTCCTCAGTTGCCCTAGAAAGAAGAAGAGGTGTTATTCAGCCTTCTTTACTTTTGTATCTTCGTGGGAAGTCCAGGACAGGTTATCGGTTATCATCACTCCTAAGAACTTGATGCTCTCAACACTCTCAACCTCCACACTATTGACGTAGATGGAGGCGTATCCTCTGCCTTTCTTCCTGAAATCAATGTCAGTTCTTTTGTTTTGCCAACATTAAGACAGCGTGTTATTCTTGCACCATGACACCAAGCCCTCGATTTCCTGAACTTTGTTCTCTAAGGGGCCAAGGTTCACTGTGGTACCTCTCTTTTCATATACTTAAAAAGGCTTTAGCTGTCTGTCTTGATGTTACTTGTAAGTTTACCCTCAAGGTTTATTTTCTCCCATTTTTTGGTTCTGTTTTTGGTTTTTAAAACTTTCTAAATCCTTTGGATTATGACTAATCTTTGCTACTTTGTATGATTTTTCCTTGAATTTGCCTTCCCTGCTTAAGCACAGTTGGCTTATCCCTTTCCTAGAATCCTTTTCCTCACTAGGATATATCATTTATTATGAGCCACTAACTACTTTTCTTTAAACATCTGCCATTTTTCCCCAACAATCTAGACTGCTTTCCCAGTTCACTCACTAGCAAGTGAAGCTTAGAATTCCTACAATGTAGAAAGAGCCCATTCAGACTCTCCACAGAGCATCCAACCCCAACCTAGTCCCCTACTCTACATTTACCATGGTTAATCCACCTGGACATCTCTGGACTCTGTGGGCAATTTAGCATAGCCTCCTAACGTGTACATCTTTAGGCTGTGGGAAGAAACCCACACAGACACAGGGAGAACGTGCAAATTCCATACAGTCAGCAGCCAAGGCTAGAATTGCACCCAGGTTCCTGGCACTGAGGCAGCAGTGCTAATCACTGAGCCACCATGCTACTCAATATTCTCTGCCCATATTCTTTTGTAATTACCTTATGAGAGTTCAGCACAGTTATTTCCAACTCAAGTTTCTCTCTCTCAAACTGAACGCTAAATTCTACCATGTTATGGTAACAGAATCCAGGGAACTTTTATTCTGAGGTCATTTCTAAAACCTAGACCAAAACTCTATGCAGTTCTCCAGGTATGGTCTCACGAGTGTCTTCTCCAATGTGTCAAAATTTTCTTACATTTCATATGCCATTCCCCTGGGAACAAACACCACCCTTTACTTGATTTTCTTATCCCTTGGTATATGTTTTGACTTTTGTGGTTCACATTGCAGGACACCCAGATCCTCTTCCAGCCCAACTTCTTCAATTTCTGTCACATTAAATTCCCTTCTCTCTCTCTGTCTTCATCTCTCTCTCTCCCTCCCTTCCTGCCATTTCTTCTCAGTTACTGCAAACCACACCCACCACCACTGCCCACAAACTCATATATGCATATCAAGGTCATTCTCTCCCCACCCAGGTCTCACCCTCTCCCCTATATCGCCTCTGTACCCAAGCCCCAGTCTGTGTCTGTCTCCTTAGATTGCAGTCACTATCCCACTCCCTTCTACCGCTCAGTGTCATTCTTTCTGCTCTGTTGCCTGGTTTCTTTACCTTGCACGCTTTCCGTGTCTCCTTACTCCCAGTCTGTCTCTTGCAAAGACAGCTACCAGCATTCAAAAGCATCACTGTGCAACATGGAACTATATCACAGGACTGACAATTGTCCTCCCTTAACAGATGAAGGTATGGAGAATGAGCAGGAAAGTGGAATTGAGGCCAAGATGGCATCAGACACGATCATATCAAATGATGGAACAGACTCGAGGGGCTGAGCTGCCATCTCTGCTCCTAGTTCTTATGTTCATAACATGCAACCACTATGCCTAACATCTGGAGCTCTGACATACCAAAATAACATTTGAATACAAGCAAGATGTAGTACAGTAAGACACCCAAACAATCGGTAAAATCTCTGTCCAGAAAGGTCACCGTCTGTTCATGATCACTTCAGATTTGAATTGGAGTCTTTTTTTTAAGTTCATTCATTCACAGGATGAGGGCATTGTTGGCTAGGCAGCATTAATTGCCCATCCCTAATTGCCCAGAGGGCAGCTCAAAGTCAACCACACTGCTGTGGGTCGGTGAGTCACATGTAAGCCAGACTGGGCAAGGATAACAGTTTCTTTCCCTAAATGGGCATTAGTGAACCAGATGGGTTTTTCCAACAATCAACAATGAATGCAGAGTCATCATTAGACTCATAATTCCAGATATTTACAGAATTCAAATTCCACCATTTGCCATGGCGTGATTTGAACTCAGGTCCCCAGAACATTATAGAACATAGTACAGGCCCTTTGCCCCACGATGTTGTGACAAACTTTCACCCTAAACCTAAGGTCTATCTAACCTCCACCCCTGCCTTATACTATCATCCATATGCCTATCTAATTGCTGCTTAAGTGCCCCTAATGAGGCCGACTCCACTACCCTCGCCGGCAAAGCATTCCACACCCCTACCACTCTCCGAGTAAAGAGTCTACCTCTGATGTCTCTCCCATGTCTACCTCCACTCACTTTAAAACTATGCCCCCTCGTAACAGCTACCTCCACCCTAGGAGAAAGTCTCTGGCTGTTCACTATCTATACCTCTGATCATCTTCTGCACCTTTATCAAGTCACCTCTCATCCTTCATCGTTCTAAAGATAAAAGCCCTAGCGCTCTCAACCTTTCTTCATAAGACCTTCCCTCTATTCCAGGCAACATCCTGGTAAATCTCCTCTGTACCTTTTCCAACACTTCCCCACTTTCTGATAATGAGGCGACCAGAACTGGACACAACATTCCAGATGTGACCGAACCAGGCTGGGTCTCTAGATTAACAGTCTAACAATAATGCCACTAGGGCATCACCCCCTCCTTCTCTCAGACCAAGATGCATTGAAACAATGCAACCAGTATCTTTCAATAGCACCTTCCAAACTAGCTACCTCTACCAGTTGGAAGGACAAGGGCAGCTGATGCATGACAGAAAACCACCAAGTCATCACCATCCCAAGCCACACACCATTGTGACTTAGAACTCCATGAGGGCTCCTATTGCTGGTTCAAAATCTTGGAAACACCTTCTTAACAGTGGCCTAAAATGAAGGTCCACCACTACAGCAGCAACATGGTGGTTCAGTGATTGAAAGTATGAGAGGGTGCCAAACAAGAGAATTAAGTTGCTTTAGATGGTATCAAGCTTCTTGAGTGTTTCTGAAGTTGCAAATGGAGAGTATTTCATCACACTACTAAATTGTGCATTGTAGGTAATGGAGATGCTTTGAGGGATCAGGTGGTGAGTGACTCATCACAGAATTCCTAGTCTCTGACCTACTTTTGTAGCCACTGTAATTATATATGTTTCTGTTCAAATTCTGGTCAATGGTAAATCCAAGGATGTGGATCTTAGAAAAAAATTAACTCATGGGATGAGGGCATCACTGGCATTTATTGCCCACTCCTAATTTCCTGAGGGCAGTTTATTTTTTAAAAAATGAGTCAACCATATTGATGTGGGTCTGGAGTCACATGTAAGCCAGACCAGCTGAGGATTGCAATTTCCTTCCCTAAAGGATATCAGTGAATGAAATGAGGTTTTCTCAAAAATCAGCAATGGACTCATGGTGATCATTAAACTCCAGACTTTTGTTTTTGAACTGAAATTCCACCATCTGCTATGCCAGGTTTTGAACCCAGGAATTACCTGAGTCTCTGGATTTATAGTCCACTGATAATACCACTAGGCCGCCTCCCAAATACTGGGAAATGCCATAATGGCAATTACATTGCTTATCCAGGGGAATGGTTTGATTCTCACTTGTTGGAGATGGACATTGCCTAACATTTATGCAGTGCAAATGTCTTATCATTTCTTGCCTAAGTCTAATGTCTTGCTGCCTGCACATCTTGTTGCAGGACCTAGAACGATCAATGTCTGAGTCAGAAACAGTCCTGAATACTGTACAATCATTGAACATCCCCACCTCTGATCATATGATGGATCAATGTCTCATCAACTTGAAAAATATTCACCACCTCCACCAAAATACCCTGGCGTATGTGCACGACCTACAGGATGTACTGCAGCAACTCACTGAGGCAACTTTACCAGCCCGTAATAAACACTCAACCTCCACCACTAAAAATAACAGTCAGCAAGTACAAGATATCAGCAAATCTAAATTCATCTAAATGCACTACAAGGGTAAAGTTTAGAGTGGGATACACCATCTTCGCTAGGACTTGTATCACTATTCCTTGATCATTGTTGGATTTAAATCCTGAGACTCCTCTTGCATTTCAAACGCCAAATGGACTGCAAGGGCTTAAACATAATACAAACGTCATCTTGTCAGGGTAGCTGAAGTTGGGCATAAAATGCTGGCCTTGTCAGGTATAAAGATCTGAGCAACATATTAAAACTAATGGCTGGGAGTGCCAGTTGAAGGATTTGAAGCCCCATCCTTATGGCAAAACTGAACTTAAGTTTCCACACTGTGGAAACAAGCTGCTGGAAAATGTCAGGAAGTCAGGCAGCATCTTCCTTCAGAAACATTAAGTTAACTGTTCTCTCCAGAGACAATGATTAACCTGTTCTGTTTCCAAAACATTCTGATTTTGATGTTTTATGTCAAGCAGATAGTCTAACAAGACAAAGATACCATGTGCCAAAAGAAAGGGTGGAAAGGTAGACCCAGGTCTGGTTAGCAAATACATGGAAGTTGATTCTGAGTCAACAGGAAATGGAACTGAAGAGAAAGTATATAGGTGAGTAAAGAGGGAATCAACAATGGATTCTTGGGGTGTTCAACAGATAAGAAAGTTAAGCTGGAAGAAAAGCCAGCAACAGAAATGAACGTTTTCTTAACAGGTTAAGATATTAAAAAATGCAATTACACCATTTTTTGTGAACAGGTAGTTATTATATTCTATATTTTGTCAGTAAAACTAATCTGTCTTGAAAATGAACACAAGGAGTTTTCCAAAATGGCTCCCAGAAGCCAAGGGTACATGTGTGAATTCATCTGGCACTGTACTTGTCTCCAGACAAAAATCACAAGACATCTTTCAAAATTCAATGAACATTTCCAAAGAAACAGAAACTTCTTTACAATGGTTCTCCTGGGATATGTTAATAGTCCTTCAAATTTCACAGAAAACATGACAAAATAATAGCCATCAAGCTAATGGCTGAGGGAATTAAAAAGGCTAATTACCTCAACTAAAAAGACAAAGGATGGACCTATGCCCAAACCCAGTCTAATCTAGTACTTTCTATGGAAGTATGATTTAACAGGTTTTGGGAGAGCAGCCATTTTAATCTGTATAATATTGTGGCAGTGAACAACCACTTAGCACAGAAACCCATCAGAAAAAAAAACCCCTCTTCAACTAGTCTCTTCTAAACAGGAAACAGAACCAGGTAGTGCTGTGCCATTAACCACATTGACACCCAGGACATATTCTGCTCAATTCACCTGTAGGAGTAACCTCCTACCATCAGACCACAGAAACCTTTGCAGCTGCCCTCTCGGACTTCAATTTCTCAAACCCCTTCACTTCGAAAATAGAACGGGGGCTGCAACAAAAGCAAATATTTGATCTCAATTTTATTCTCATACATAACTTTCATCCTTACTGCAAATCTTTTTATCTGTCTGTTAGCTCATAGCTTATATCATTTTTACTTAAATAACTTAAATAAAATTAGATAAAACTGCTAGACCATAGGGCTGCTCTCTCATCAGAGAGAGAAAATTGGCGGTGGTTTAACCTGAGGGTCAACACACCTCAGGCGTTGGGAGACACTGAGAAAGACAGTCCTCATGATAACTTCAGCCAGTGTTGGACTTGGACCCACACTGTTGGCATCATGCTGCATTGCATATCAACCATCCAGCCAAGTGAATGAACCGACACACCCAAACAACAAACATTTATCTTGTTCACAGCATAATGCTGTGCTGTTGGTTATTTTCATAACTGAGAAAGTCAAAAACTGAACAAAGGCTATGAACAAGCTCAAACAAATTCGTAATTCAGGGCTCATGGTGAGGACATGTCTAGTTGAGTTGTGACACATGTCAAACGTAGAACAAAACCGTCCACAGTACTCTAGACGTGGCATGAATAAGGAGCTGTGCAGTTATACCAACACTTCCCTACTTTAAGATAACAAAATGTGGGGCTGGATGAACACAGCAGGCCAAGCAGCATCTTAGGAGCACAAAAGGTGATGTTTCAAGCCGAGACCCTTCCACACAGACAGTCACCTGAAGCTGCAACTAAACCAGGTTCCTGACACTATAAGGCAAAAAAAAACTTCTGTGATGAAGGGTCTAGGTCCGAAACGTCAGCTTTTGTGCTCCTAAGATAATGCCCAGGGCATTAGCCAAGCTGCAGGTTGGGCCTGTGGTCATGTTGCAGCAAGTCATGCGGCAAACGTATCCCAGCTGGTGGGGAGGGCCTCAGTCAAAGGCATTCAGTGCCTGATTGAAGCACCTGATAGCAGGAGTTGAGGAACTCTTGCTGAGAGTCATCCCTTTGCCTGTGTTGATTATCACTCTTCCCCCAATCCCATTAACACACCTGACAATATTGCTTCCCCATGGCCTGGGTCACTCCATGATCCTAGGACTTCAATGTGTGGTTTTACCTAAAGCAGCCACAGCATCCTGTGTAACAACTGCTCAGCACAGGGGTTGCCACCTCTGATTATCAGCAGCGCTCAGCAGGCAATACTTCCATCCATTGGGTTTTAATTCCAGAGCTACTCGCGGCCTTATTATTGCACAATTCCCTTGTGGTTTATTGGGCTTCCGGAAAGCAGGCAGCACAATTCCCTTCAGCTTGCCATGAAATCCCTAATGTTGATACCCCATTTGGCCAAATGCAAAGAACTCCAGCAAAACCGGAGTCAGTGAAAATCAGGGGGATACACTCTGCTGTAGGAGTCATTCCAAGCAAAAAGCAAAATAGTTGTAATTATTGGAAGTCAATCATTCCAGGCATCACTGCAGGAGTTCACCAGGCTAGGTATTTCAAATCAACCTGCTCCGAGAGGCAAGTGTACACTTTTGGAGCTGGTAGAATTTTGGTTCAGAGCCAGGGATGCTACCACTGCGCCACAACAGCCCCTAGTTCCTCAGGGCAGTGTTTTAGACTCAAACATCTTCAGTTGCTTCCTCGATGACCTTCCCTTCATCATAAGGTCAGAACTGGTACACTTTCAAATGAAAGTTCAACATCATTTGCAACTCCTCAGCAGTGTGTCAACATGCAATGAAAGCTGGACAATATCCAGGTTTGGACTATTAAGTGGCAAATACACATTTATGCCACACAACTGCCATCATTACTCAACAATCAACGGTGCTACCATCACAGAACTGTCCACTAGCAACATTATGAGGATTACTACTGAGTAGAAAATGAATTGACCAGCCAGATAAATACTACTGCTACAAGAGTATGTCAGAGGCTAGGACTTCTGCAGCAAGTAATTAACATCTGTTTACAAAACTTGTTCACCATCTACAAAAAACAAGATGGAACATGATGGAATACTTGCCTGGATGAGTTCAGATCTAACACCAATCGAGACACTCAATACCAGGATAAAGACAATAGTTATCCAGGATGAAGCAGCTTACTTGAATGGCACCCCATCCATGGTCTCCAACATTCAATTCCTTCAGTATTGAAACATGGTACCATCTACAAGATGTGTGACAATGTCTCACCGAGTCTCTGTAGACAACCTCACCTGCTACCTCTAACCACTTAGAAGGACAGAGCAACAGATACATAGGAACAGCAACACTTGAAAGTTCACCTTCAAACCACACCACATCCTGACGTGGAAATATATTGCTAGATCAAAATCAATATTCAAGATAACAAGGTGTAGAGCTGGATGAACACAGCAGGCCGAGCAGGAAAGCTGAAGTTTCGGGCCTAGACTCTTCATCAGACATGTTTTTTAGTTGTTGAGATTGAGGACGAGTTCGGCTAAGCAGATGAGGGTGTCGGTGGAAGAGGGCTAGTCAGGCCTAAGGGACAGGAAGAAGCGGAGAGCCTTTAGGCCATCTGCATGGGCAATGCAGGTGGATAGGGACTGGATGTCCATAGTAAAAATGAGATGTTGGGGACCAGGGAATTGGAAGTTCTGGAGGAGGTGGAGGGCGTGGGTGATGTCACGGACGTATGCAGGGAACTCCTGGACCAACGGGGAGAAATTGGAGTCCAGATAGGTGAGGTTGAGTTCGGTGTGGGAGGAACAGGCGGAGACAATGGGTCAACCAGGGCAGGCAGGTTTGTGGATTTTGGGAAGGAGATAGAAGCGGGCCGTGCGGGGTTGGGGACCGATGAGGTTGGAGGCTGTGGGTGGGACGTCACCTGAGGTGATGAGGTTATGGATTGTTTGAGAAATGATGGTTAGTTCCCTCCTTAAAAGGGCCTCAGCTTTTTGAGGAGACAGCTCATGAATACCTCCTTCCAGTCAATTGGTAATAAACGCTGCCCTAGTCAATGATGTCCTCATCCCAAGAACAGCTTGAAAACAAACTCACTCATTAGCCCATATTTGTCCAAGCATTTATTTTTATTTTTATGATAATCGTCTGTAAAAGCTTTTCCCCCACCCACACAAATGGTCGGTCGATACGGATGTTGTTGCTGGGTTTCTCCGTCTCCCTCCTTTGAGTGTTTTTAATCCATGAGTTCCTTGGCTCCACTCCCATATTTAAGGATTAGAGGATTATGAAAGACACCCCACAATTTCCACCCTTACTTCCTTCAGCAAACTGGGATACATCCACTACACTTCTCTGTAGATATTCACACTGGGGCAGTGATGGCCTACTGGTATTATCACTATCCTGATAATCCAGAGTGCTAGCTAATGTTCTGGGGACCCAGGTTTGAATGTTGCCTTGGCATATGATAGAATTTGAATTCAATAAAGGAGCTAACCTTAATTGGATATATTCTTCCCTTATTAGACCTCCCAAAATGCACCATCTTGCATTTATCAGGGTTAAATACTTGCCTCTCCCTGCTATGTCCTGGTGAGGTCATTCATTGTTACCTTATTGACATACAAATATATAAACTAAGAGCAGAACCAGGCAATTCAGCCTCTCAAGATAACAAAGTGTGAAGCTGGAAGAACACAGCAGGCCAAGAAGCATCCTGCTGTGTTCATCCAGCTTCACACTTTGTTATCTTGGATTCTCCAGCATCTGCAGTTCCCATTATCTCGGACCACAATTCAGCCTCTCAATTCTGCTCTACCATTTGGTAAGGTCATAGCTGATTTGTTTGTATTTCTAGTTCCACATTTCCATGTACTCCCAGTAACCTTTGATTTGCTTGCCTAACAAGAATCCTTTTTACCTCCACCTTGAAAAATGCCTTCACCACCACATGAGGTGGTTCCACAGCAGCATAACCCTCTGCACAAAAACATTTCCTGTCATCTCTGCATTCAATGGGCGGCTACGTGGAAAGGGATAAGAACAGTCAGAGCTAAATGTCTAAATTGGCGAAAGGCTGATTTTAATATCATAGATAGGATCTGGCAAGCAGACTAGGAGCAGCTCCTTGCAGCTAAGTCTACATTTGGAGAGTGGGAGTCTTTTAAAAGTAGCATAACCGACCAACACTTTATTTAAAATGCTGACTCCATACAAGTCAATTTAAAATCCAGCTTGACCTACAATTGTACTTCTTCACATTCAAATGACAAAAGGGCACTTCAATTATAGAAGAGAAACTCGCTTTGATTTAAAGGTTGTCTTTTCTATATTTGCTTTTTCAACACATGCCTGGGTTGTGTCTTATCTACCTATGTAGATGACAACATAAAATCACGATGGAATATTGGTAGAATAAAGTGAATCAGCAAAACTGTGACAGATCAGTTAAACATAAGCAAGTGAGATTATCTATTTAGGACGGAAAGAGGATAGATCGAGACACTTTTTGGAGGTATGAAATACAGTGGATATCCAAACAAGCTTGAGGGTTCATGAGCTATGAACCTTTAAAATGTCACGAACATGTTCAGAAAATAATCAAGAAGCCAATCATAAATAAAGGCTGGCCTTTATGTCTTGAGGACTGGAGTATAAAGATGTAGAAGTGATGCTGCAGTTTTGCAATATCCTGGTTAAACCCGACTTGGAGTACTGTCAGCAGATATGACACCACATCTTAGGAAGGATGTACTGGCCTTGAAGGGAATTCAATATAATGTTTACAAGAATGATGCCTGGACTTCAGCGACTGAGTTACGAGGAGATATTTTTTAGCATAAATTTGGCCTGTCTTCTCTAAACTTTAGAAGGTTAAGGGCTGATCTGATTGAAGTCTGCAAGATATTAACAGGAAAAAAAATCATGGTATATAAAAATAAACTACTTCCATTGTTTGGGAATTCTAGAACTAGGGGGCATAGTCAAAGAATTAGGGCCACACTACTCAGGAGAAATGTTAGGAAGCACTTCTGCACATATAGGTTGGAGGTGTTTGAAACTTTCTTCCATAAACAGCAGTGGTGCCCAATCAGTTGTTAGCTTTAAATCTAAGGGATTAATTTTTTTAAACAGAGGTGTTAAGGGATAAGGGCCAAAGGCAGGTCTATGGAGTTAGGCCACAGATCAGCCATGAACTTAATGAATGGTGGAACAGGCTCGAAAGGCTGAATCAGCCTACTCCTGTGCCTGTACACCACATTCTATAAAGTCATTAACTTAAATCTCATCCAAGTCCTGTTCACCCATGTCATTTCCAACCTTTGCACGGATTCCAAATTGGGCGAATTAAAATTCTAATTGGAGATAGCAAGAACTGCAGATACTGGAGTCAGAGTCAATACAGTGTGCAGCTGCAGGAACACAGCAGGTCAGACAGCTTCGGAGGAGTAGGAATGTCAACATTTTGGGTTAGGACCCTTCTTCAAGACTGGGGAGGGGGAAGGGAGCTGGGAAGTAAATCGGGGTGGGGTGGGGCTGGGATACGGTAGGTATGATGATGTTAGGTAGGGGTAGTAGGGATTGGTCAGTGGGAGGGGTGGAGCAGATAGGTGGGGAAGGAGATGGACAGGTTGTGTCAGGTCAAGGAGGCAGGGATCACAGGGTAAGTTGGACATGAGGGGAGCTCAGGGACAGGACAACAATTCTTTGTTGAGTCCATCAGGCTGTAAAGCCACCGAGGCAGAACAAGGAGGTGTTGTTCCTCCAGTATGCGTTGTGCCAACCATTTTAACTCCCTATCCCACTCCCTGGATGACACGTCCATATCCTGGGCCTCCTCCAGTGTCATAATGACACCACATGCAAACTGAAGGAGCAACATCTCATATTCCACCTCTGGAGCTTACAGCTCAATCGCCCAACTGCATCCCCACTGACCTATCCTTCATAAAAATTAAATTTTCAATCTGCCTTCTTAATTATTTGCTGCACTCCCATGCCGACGTTTTCTGTTTCTGCACTAGAATATCCAGATCTATCTATTTTCTTTTGGAAACTCTCTCCGTTTGAATAATGATGTGGAGATGTCGGTATTGGACTGAGGTGGACAAAGTCAAAAGTCACATGATTCCAGGTTTATAATCCAACAGGTTTATTTGAAATCACAGGCTTTCGGAGTGCTGCACCTTCGCCAGGTGAAGCGATTCATGATTCTTCTGACACTTCACATCATTTCCATAATTTCTAGTTTTCTGCTCCTACAATGTGAGAGTGTCATCCCTCTACACATCCATTTCACATCAGACTGGTCTGAAGGATCTCTGTTTCATCCTTGAAAAAAAGAGGTCTGTATAGTCTCCTTCAAATACCATCTACCTTTGCATCCTGAGATCATTTTCATTTTGAACAATTTCTCCTTTAGCTATCTCACTTTTTCCAAGCCAAAGGTGTAGCTGGGAGCGGCCATATTGGTCCCAGCCATGTGTGCCTCTTTGTGGGGAATGTGGAACATTTCTTGTTCCAGTCCTATTCTGGCCTCCACCCACAACTGTTTCCAAAACACATTGATGACATAATTGTGCTGATTCCAGCCCTCGATCAGAATTGAAAAACAAAAATCATGTTTGCTTCCAGTTTCCATGCTTTGCTCACTTTCAGCAGGCCCATTTATGCTCTTCTCTCCCCTTCCTTAACTTCTCTGTTTCCATTTCTGGGATAGACTGTCCATCAATATCCATCACAAAGCCATCAGCTCCCACAATTACCTGGCTACACCTCCTCAAACCTTATTTCTTGCAAGAGGAGTTCTGAAGAAGAATCGTGTTGGACTTGAAATGTTAACTCTGTCTCTTCACAGATGCTATCAGACCTGCTGAGATTCTCCAGGATTTTACATGTTTGCTCTTTGAATGATTTTATCTGTTTGTTGAGACAAAAAGAACACCTTGTCCTATGAAATTATTTCAAATTTTGTCTCCCAACTCATCCAGTTTTCAAAGACTCATGAAAATCTATGCTTTTAACTGCTTTTGTGCTTCTCACTTCAGATCCTATATTTTCTACACAGAGTCCACTCTCTC
Source organism: Stegostoma tigrinum (assembly GCF_030684315.1). NCBI lineage: Eukaryota > Metazoa > Chordata > Chondrichthyes > Orectolobiformes > Stegostomatidae > Stegostoma > Stegostoma tigrinum. The sequence continues at coordinate 421,888 of NC_081379.1, read as the reverse complement.
TTTAGATTAATTAGGAGGGCGTTTACAGGATGAGCAATGCATAAATGTAACATTTTTGTTTTGAATTGGTTGAGTATTCGAATAAGAAAAGCATGCAGGGATATGGAGAAAGAAAGGGGAGTGGACTAACTGGACTGTTCTTCAAATGAGCCAGGACAGACTTGATGAGTCAAGTCGTGCCCATGTCAAGCTACATACGATTAATTCGTGTCCGGGACTTATAAATTTCAATGCTCCAAGCCCAAATCCAAAATTCACCTCATCCTTTAAAAAGGAATGTGAACAGGCAGAGATTCTCCCAGACCGACAGATAAAATATTGAGAAAGATCAACAGTTAAACTATACACAAAGCAGTTAACATCCAGCTACATCCAGAATCACAGAATCCTTACAGTGTGGAAACAGACCATTTGGCCCATCACATCCACACTGACCCTCCAAACAGCATCCCATCCAGGCCCAACTCCATACTATCCCTGTTACCCTGCATTTCCCATGATCAATCCACCAAACCTGCACATCCCTGGACAATATGGGCAAATTTAGCATAGCCAATCCACCTAACCTGCATATCTTTGGACTGTGGGAGGAAATCAGAGTACCCAAAGGAAACCTACGCAGACAAGGGGAGAATGTGCAAACTCCACACAGTCATCTGAGGTGGAATCAAACCCGGGTTCCTGGCGTGGTGAGGTAGCAGTTTTAACCAACGAGCGACTGTGCCGCACATAACTGAACCCAAGCCCCTGGTGCACTCAGGCAGCAGTGCTAACCACTGAGCCACCATTCCATCTTAGAAGCCAAGAAAGAGATGTCATTTTTTTGAACTAATGTCATCAAGAATGACATCAATATTTTAATTACCTACCCCACAACCAAGAGTCATGTGATCCAATTATTAGACTCAATTATAAATACATTATTTGTGAATCATCAACTCAGCCCACTCTCAGGACACCAATGACATCCCACTGCTCAACATTTACCTTTGATTACATGATTTCACAGCACCTACAAATACAATCATTCAGCACTGGCTTCAAGTAGCAACCAACACAGGGAAGGGGGTGATGCTGTGGCAGTCAGTGAAACCTGGCTTTAAATTCAGCTCAGATGGAACACATGATATTCTCCAGTGTCTGCTGTATGGATCCTACAAAAAAAATAAGTTTTGGAATACCTCAGAGTCAGGCACAGATAACTTATTCAAAGGGGTAACAAAACAGCTGTAGGAAAAACACAAGTGTGGCTTTGGTACAGTAAGGAGTGATTTTCTGAAGTTGAGAAGAGCACAACAGATTTTGCTTGGCACTTAAATAATAGCAAAATACTGCAGATGCTGAAATTCTGAAATATGAACTGAAAACGCCAGGGAAACATGACAGGTCTGGCAACATCCGTGAAGAGAGAAATTGAGTTAACACTTCAAGTACAATATGATCTTTCTTGAAGAACAGTCATATCAGACGTGAAACACTGACTCCGTTTCTCTCTCCACAGACTTTGCCAGACCTAGACATAGAATATTACAGCACAGTACAGGCCCTTCAGCCCTCGATGTTGTGCCGACCTGTCATACCGATCTCAAGCCCATCTAACCTACACTATTCCATGTACCTCCATATGCTTATCCAATGACGACTTAAATGTACCTAAAGTTGGCAAATCTACTACCGTTGCAGGCAAAGCGTTCCATTCCCTTACTACTCTCTGAGTAAAGAAACTACCTCTGACATCTGTCCTATATCTTTCACCCCTCAATTTAAAGCTGTGCCCCCTCATGCTCGCCATCACCATCCTAGGAAAGAGGCTCTACCTATCCACCCTATCTAACCCTCTGATTATTTTATATGTTTCAATTAAGTCACCTTTCAACCTTCTTCTCTCTAATGAAAACAGCCTCAAGTCCCTCAGCCTTTCCTCGTAAGACCTTCCCTCCATACCAGGCAACATCCTAGTAAATCTCCTCTGCACCCTTTCCAAAGCTTCCACATCCTTCTTATAATGCGGTGACCAGAACTGTACGCAACACTCCACGTGCGGCCGCACCAGAGTTTTGTACAGCCGCAGCATAACCTCTTGGTTCCGGAACTCGATCCGTCTATTAATAAAAGCTAATTCTTTACTATAGTGTTCCCAGTCAATATCTGGAAAGTTGTAGTCCCCCATGACAACTACCCTGTCTCTCTCACTCCTATCGAGAATCATCTTTGCTATCCTTTCCTCTACTTCTCTGGAACTATTCGGAGGCCTATAGAAAACTCCCAACAGGGTGCCCTCTCCTTTCCTGTTTCTAACCTCAGCCCATACTACCTCAGTTGTATTTACAGGATCACACTAACTGATCTGGAAGCATTTTGCATTCATTCTGACAACCCAAGATGGAAAGCATTCCATGTACTAATGACAGCCTTCAAACTTCAATAAACAATAACACCATTAATATGCATTTTTAGAAACACACTAATATCTAGATAGAAATGGCCAAAATTTGGCATCCTGAAATCTGAATTGGAACTGTCAATTAATATTTACCTCAGTCTTCGACATTCAAAAAACGAAGGATGGGAATCACTTACACTCCATGCCAGGTTCTTTTGGCTAATCTCAGGATTGACAGCATTTTGAGGGGTTACAGGCTTCTTTTAAGTTTAAATGTAAATCCTCTTTTAGATGCAGCAAAGTGACAAAAACAGAGTTATTTTGACAAGTCAACAATTTTTATTAAATGTTACGAGCTACATACAGTCAGCAAAAAGTCCCTTTAGGTAGAGAAAATGTTATCCTATGTTTTGTTCACACATCCTGTTCTTTTAGGAGTTTCTCTGCCGTTTCCTACATACTATAGGGATTTCACAGTCGCACAACTTGACTAACAGAAGTAAATCTTCAAAATAAAACTGAGTTCAAGCAATATGTAAGCAAAAAAGATCGAGATTCATTTTCCTTCAGAGTGTCAAAGATTTAAACGTCTGCTTTGCACCAGCAGAAGCAACTCAGTATGCGCTGCACCTCAGTATCTTTGGCTATTTCATTTTAAATTCTGTTACCATCATTCAGTCATGTCTGGGTCTGAGATCTAGTTTTTGTCAATGATTATCATATGCACCATACAGTCTATATTACAAGGAATGGAAGCAAATGTGCCTTCCCTCAAATTATCAGTCAGTATATACTGAACAGATCAGAAGGCATCTGGCCACAAACGAATGAGCATAATTTGAAAGTCTTACGCATGTTTACAAATGTCATCAGCATCACTCTATCGAACTACAAGTTTATAATTCTTATTTTCAAGATAACCATTATAACATTGGATAATTAATAATAAGAAAACATTCAATTGAATTTCAGTTTAATAAAAATCACAATAAAACAGCTTCAGTTAACTGCAATTTTAGAACAGTTAACAGGAATTAATTTCATATAAATAAAGGAGGAGTAGGTTATTCGGCCCTTTGAGCCTGCTCCACCTTTCAATATAATCTTGGCTGATCCTCTAAAAGCCATTTTCTTGCTTTCTCCCAACAGTCTTTGGTGATAGAGAATTCTACGGGTTCGTTATCCTCAGAAGAAATGTTTCCTCTTCTCAGCCTTAAATGGTCTTCGCTGTATCCCCTAGTTCTAGACTACATAAGCAAGGAAAACATCCTTTCTGCATCGAGTCTGTCCAGCTCTGTTCAATCAGATCCCATCACATCCTCCTAAAACTCTAGTGAGTGTAGGCCCGGTTGAACCAATTTCTCCTTACAAAGTAGTCCTGCTATTCCTGTTATCAGTCTAGTAACCCTCTGCTATACTCCTTCTAGTGCAAGGACATCCTTTTTGAGGCAGGGAGACCAAAACTGCATACAATACTTTAGGTGTGGTCTCATCAAGGCTTTGTAGAACTGAAGTGAGATTACTAATTCTGAGTGCAAATTCTCTCGTAATGAAGGCCGATTTACCATTTGCCTTCTTGATTTTTTGCTGCACCTGACTGCCTACTTTAATTGACTGGTGCATAAAGGCACCCAGATTGCGTTGTACATCCACATTTACCAACATATCACCATTTAAATTATATTCTTCTTTTCAGTTTTTCACAACCAAGTGCATAACGTCACTTCGAGCCAGCTTGTACTGCATCTGCCATGTTTACCCACTCACTCAACCTGTCTAAATTGCCTTGAAACTGCCTTGTATCCTCATTACCTATCACAGTCACACCATGTTTTGTGACATCAGCAAATTTGGAAACGTTGCATTTGATTCACTCATCCAGGTTATTTATATATATCATGAACAGCTGGGGCCCAAGCACTGACCCTTATGATACCCTACTTTGTCACATGCTACATGGAAAAAGACCCAAACATTCTCACTTTGTATTTCCATTCCATCAACTAATTCTCAATGTATGCCAATCTATTACCATATCCAATGTACTTTAATTTTGCCCACTAACTTCTTACATCGGACCTTTCAAAAGCCTCTTGAAAATCCACATCCACATCCCTTATCTATTCTACTAGATACTTCCTCAAAAAACTCTAGTAGATTTGTCTTTCTGAATCCACGCGGCTTTGTTCAATCCCGTTGATGCTTTCCAAATGTTCTTTTGCCATGTATTTTATAATAAAATTCTAACATTTTCCTGATCACTGATATTAGGCTAACTGGGCCATAATTCTGTTTCTAACTCTCCCTGCCTTTTTAAATAGTGAGATTATATTTGCTACCCAATTTCAGGGACTGTTCTTGAATCCAGAGAATTTTGGAAGACGACACCAGTGCATCCAAAATCTTAACTTTTTAAACAATCACGTTACCATGAATGCAATGAAGACAGGCCCTACTCACTACTATTTTAAAACATTTGCAATGTTGAAGTCTGTTTCGCTTCTCAAGGCTTTGCTTCAGAGGATATAACCAAATATTTTATGCTTGAAACAAACAGAGAATTCAATAAGAGATAATGGGAACTGCAGATGCTGGAGAATTCCAAGATAATAAAATGTGAGGCTGGATGAACACAGCAGGCCAAGCAGCATCTCAGGAGCACAAAAGCTGACGTTTCGGGCCTAGACCCTTCATCAGAGAGGGGGATGGGGAGAGGAAACTGGAATAAATAGGGAGAGAGGGGGAGGCGGACCGAAGATGGAGAGTAAAGAAGATAGGTGGAGAGAGTGTAGGTGGGAGGTAGGGAGGGGATAGGTCAGTCCAGGGAAGACGGACAGGTCAAGGAGGTGGGATGAGGTTAGTAGGTAGCTGGGGGTGCGGCTTGGGGTGGGAGGAAGGGATGGGTGAGAGGAAGAACCGGTTAGGGAGGCAGAGACAGGTTGGACTGGTTTTGGGATGCAGTGGGTGGGGGGGAAGAGCTGGGCTGGTTGTGTGGTGCAGTGGGGGGAGGGGACGAACTGGGCTGGTTTAGGGATGCAGTAGGGGAAGGGGAGATTTTGAAACTGGTGAAGTCCACATTGATACCATATGGCTGCAGGGTTCCCAGGCGGAATATGAGTTGCACCTCCCAGTCGCAAACCATTTCCACTCCCCCTCCCATTCTCTTGACGACATGTCCATCATGGGCCTCCTGCACTGCCACAATGATGCCACCCGAAGGTTGCAGGAACAGCAACTCATATTCCGCCTGGGAACCCTGCAGCCATATGGTATCAATGTGGACTTCACCAGTTTCAAAATCTCCCCTTCCCCTACTGCATCCCTAAACCAGCCCAGTTCGTCCCCTCCCCCCACTGCACCACACAACCAGCCCAGCTCTTCCCCCCCCACCCACTGCATCCCAAAACCAGTCCAACCTGTCTCTGCCTCCCTAACCGGTTCTTCCTCTCACCCATCCCTTCCTCCCACCCCAAGCCGCACCCCCAGCTACCAACTAACCTCATCCCACCTCCTTGACCTGTCCGTCTTCCCTGGACTGACCTATCCCCTCCCTACCTCCCCACCTACACTCTCTCCACCTTCGGTCCGCCTCCCCCTCTCTCCCTATTTATTTCAGTTCCCTCTCCCCATCCCCCTCTCTGATGAAGGGTCTAGGCCCGAAACGTCAGCTTTTGTGCTCCTGAGATGCTGCTTGGCCTGCTGTGTTCATCCAGAGAATTCAATAATACCAGTGAGGTTTGCTGAAATCATTTAGTGAGGGCTGTAAGTGTTCCAGTATGTAAAGCTGTTACAATTTTAAAGGCAGGAACCCTACTTATAAAAGCTCTTAATAATGTATATGCAAAATTATCCCTGATACAATATTTCAAATCACATCTTTTGCAAAAACATATTATTCTGCCCTTTTATCAGAATTTAATTTAATTGATAAATGCTGACAAGTTTACTTCGTTAAGATCATGGCTACTGCTTCTGTTCATATTTTCATCCTTCTTCTCATTCCTTCTACCTCCTTGCCCCCATTTTTAGTTAAATCAAACATTAACTCTCCCTAGTATCAGAGATAATGGGAACTGCAGATGCTGGAGATTCCAAGATAATAAAATGTGAGGCTGGATGAACACAGCAGGCCAAGCAGCATCTCAGGAGCACAAAAGCTGACGTTTCGGGCCTAGACCCTTCATCAGAGAGGGGGATGGGGGGAGGGAACTGGAATAAATAGGGAGAGAGGGGGAGGCGGACCGAAGATGGAGAGTAAAGAAGATAGGTGGAGAGGGTGTAGGTGGGGAGGTAGGGAGGGGATAGGTCAGTCCAGGGAAGACGGACAGGTCAAGGAGGTGGGATGAGGTTAGTAGGTAGCTGGGGGTGCGGCTTGGGGTGGGAGGAAGGGATGGGTGAGAGGAAGAACCGGTTAGGGAGGCAGAGACAGGTTGGACTGGTTTTGGGATGCAGTGGGTGGGGGGGAAGAACTGGGCTGGTTGTGTGGTGCAGTGGGGGGAGGGGATGAACTGGGCTGGTTTAGGGATGCAGTGGGGGAAGGGGAGATTTTGAAACTGGTGAAGTCCACATTGATACCATATGGCTGCAGGGTTCCCAGGCGGAATATGAGTTGCTGTTCCTGCAACCTTCGGGTAGCATCATTGTGGCAGTGCAGGAGGCCCATGATGGACATGTCGTCAAGAGAATGGGAGGGGGAGTGGAAATGGTTTGCGACTGGGAGGTGCAGTTGTTTGTTGCGAACTGAGCGGAGGTGTCTGTGGACTTCACCAGTTTCAAAATCTCCCCTTCCCCCACTGCATCCCTAAACCAGCCCAGTTCATCCCCTCCCCCCACTGCACCACACAACCAGCCCAGCTCTTCCCCCCCACCCACTGCATCCCAAAACCAGTCCAACCTGTCTCTGCCTCCCTAACCGGTTCTTCCTCTCACCCATCCCTTCCTCCCACCCCAAGCCGCACCCCCAGCTACCTACTAACCTCATCCCACCTCCTTGACCTGTCCGTCTTCCCTGGACTGACCTATCCCCTCCCTACCTCCCCACCTACACCCTCTCCACCTATCTTCTTTACTCTCCATCTTCGGTCTGCCTCCCCCTCTCTCCCTCTTTATTCCAGTTTCCTCTCCCCATCCCCCTCTCTGATGAAGGGTCTAGGCCCGAAACGTCAGCTTTTGTGCTCCTGAGATGCTGCTTGGCCTGCTGTGTTCATCCAGCCTCACATTCTATTAACTCTCCCTACCTTAGTTCCTTCAAGAGAAAAGTAAAAATCTCAGATTAACATGCGAAACAAGACTTCTTAATTCCAAAACAAAGCTGAAAATTAAGGTCTGCTAATTCTATACATATCTGATGTACAGGCATAAAATCCCAAACAAAATATAGTAATATAAGATGAAAAACAAAATAAGTACACGTCAAGGTAAGTGTTTTTTTAAAAATTCTACAACTTGCTGAGTAAAGGATTTTTTAAGAAAGCAGATAACTGACTGCTTTAAGGTTAAAATTGTGTAAGAAGCAGTTCAAAAGAAGGCTCACAAGGCTCTTTCCTGGGATGAAGGACTTACTTTATGAAGAAAGTTTAAGCAGTTTGGCCTCTACTCGTTTGAGTTTAGAAGAATAAGAAGTAATCTTACAATTAATCTTATTGGGCTGCATTACAGTGCCAGGGATCTGGGTTTGATTCCACTTTGTGTCGGACTATTTGTGCAGAGTTTGCATTCTCCCCACGTTTGCATGGGTTTCCTCTGGGTGCTCCAGTTTCTGCCTACAGTCCAAAGACGTGCAGTTTAAATGGATGGGTCATGCTAAATTGTCCCATAGCATCCAGGGACGTACAGGATTAGGTTGATTAGCTATGGAAAACACAGGGCTTTAGGGATAGGGTGGTGCGGAGGGTTGAGGTACCTGTTTCTGGCCTGTTTCTTGAAGAATGCAGGGATTCAAAAAGAAAAGGAAACATTTAGAGCCTGAGTGGACTGTTTAGGGTTGATACTGAAAAGTTTTCTCTTGTGTGGAGATTACAATTTAAAAAAAAAATTGAAGATGAGGCAGTTTCCCTCTTAAGACAAAAGCAAGGAGAAATTTATCTTCAAGGGTCATTGGTCCATTGAATTTTCTCCTGAAGACAACAGTGGATGCTGGGTCACCCAATATATTCAAGGCCAAGCTAGACTTTTGACATGTCAGGCAAGTGGGAGCTCAGACTACAGTTAGATCAACCCTTGACCTTAGTGAATAGCATAGCAGGCTTAAGGAGCTAAATGGTCTACTTCTGTTCCTACAAACGGTGTTCCTATGAGGAGAGAAAAAGGAACATGTCATGTTGTTTAAGGTTTGGACAGATGCAGTGTTAGCACAATCTTGACAGATTTCATAGATTTTTACTCGAGATCCTGCAAGTAAGTTGCAGCATAGGGTTCATGAGAAGACATTCAATAAGTGCTCACTGTGAAAGCACAACCTTAAAAATTCTGCATCTCCTCACACTCCACACCGGCCTCCCCCGATTCCATGAAAAAGTATAAGTCCTTATGGTTCTGACAGAATCCTGGCCATAGCCCAATGCCTTGCTTTCATCAAATTAGAAAATCCTCACAGCAAAGGTTTGAAATGCCGAACTTTGAACACCAACACTGCACAAAGTTACTCTTATGTAATACACTATTCCATGTTACAGAGCAGATACAGAGGCTATATGCTGTTTCTAAAGGTCCAAATTGAAGACTAGAGAGCCATATTATGCAACTATAATTGACATTTGAGCAATGACACTGAAAATCAACAAAGTACTAGTCAATGAGAACATGGTAAGAATAAAATTAAGCTTAGGGTATCTATGTCCAGGTTTATTGGAATTTAAGCAAAAAGTGAAGTCAAAAATGAACGCTGTGTCATATATTAAATATCAAGAATGACCCAAAAAAAATTCAAAAATTTAAATCTTGTAATGCTGTCTAATGAGAAAGAATAAAAATAATTTACATTGGGACAAACAGTCTTTATGGCTTTGGTAACATACATTGTGTATAAATAGGATCCCAACTTACTCATAGCCCAATATAATTGTTTGTCCTTTCACTTGAAAAAGCATTGTCGAACATAACAACACCTTCACTGTTAGACTGTTTTAGAATATTTTAAAACAATATTAGCTTCTTCAGTCAGCTTAAACGTCACTTCTAATTTTAATGCCCAACTGTTATGCAAGACTTACACAGAATTTTTTCACACATGAAGATACAATTCAAATTCAAATCATACTTCAACGGTCACAACATATTTGTGTACAAGACACACCTAACACTATGTCAGATCTTGTAACAGTGATAAACAATTATTCTGCTTTATGAACCCAAAACAATTCCATCAGCAGAAGCACTGAGCAGTTAAACAAAAATGAACCAGTGAAATTATCATTCATCTTGTCTAATTTTAAGTTATTTATAATCTCTAAACTGATGTCAATCACACCTGTATCATGTAGAGTTGTGCAATACGATACTCCTCAACACTCATGGGAAGAGGGATGTGGTATTCCTTGATAAGCATCTTGTTTTATGCAAAGTCCTTCCACGAATTAAAAATAATCCAAGGACTGTCTGTGAAATCTCAGAGCACGTGATTCATTAATATAGCTGAAAAGAAAAAGAAGAAGAAATAGCAGCACATTAAACATCGTATCAAGTAAATATTTATAATGTTCTTAACTCTAGGTATCCACCCAACTTCATTACCTTTGCAATCCATTGGCTAGAATTCTCAAAGCTGGGTCTTATACCCGCCCCTTTCACTCCATTTGTTGAAACCCTGACACTCATCTTTAATTTAATACAGCTAATCATTCTAATTTACATAAAAGCCATTATATAAAAGCAGTTTATATAAAATTAAGCAGCATTTGGCTATAATTGCTTCCATATCATTGCTCTCAAAATGTTCCACCCTGCAAAACATTTTTCAATGAGGCATTCTACCCAAGGTGTATACATTTCTTGTGCTCACTGGTTGTTCTTAAGTCTAAAAGGGCAGTCTGGGCGAATAACAGTCAGGTAGATCATTATTAAGATAATAAAATGTGAGGCTGGATGAACACAGCAGGCCAAGCAGCATCTCAGGAGCACAAAAGCTGACGTTTCGGGCCTAGACCCTTCATCAGAGAGGCTCTCTGATGAAGGGTCTAGGCCCGAAACGTCAGCTTTTGTGCTCCTGAGATGCTGCTTGGCCTGCTGTGTTCATCCAGCCTCACATTTTATTATCTTGGAATTCTCCAGCATCTGCAGTTCCCATTATCTTAGATCATTATTAACTAGGCTTTGGTTGGAAACTCAGACTCAAGAGGAAGACGTATCACATACAGAAAAAATACTTTGGTTTCATAATGGCAAAGCATTTCTATCCTGTTAGATTTCAACAAAAATAAAAATCAATCCATATTACAGACTCAGTAGAATAATGATAGAACATAAAATCTAAAATGTAATTGTTCAATTAAACTACCAAAAGATCCAAAATACAAATACTTTAACTGAATCGGTAAGAAATTTAGAAGCCTTAAAATGCACTGTGTTTAGCTTCTGCCGAGGCTGTAAAAACCATTTACACTACTTTGGCTACAGTAAAGTTTTATCAGTTTATCTACGTTATTTTATGTCCCTGTTAGAGGGATGAGCAAGAAGTTTCTTTGGGTGACTCATCCAGGGCTATTTACTTCTTGTTGAGACATGACACCCCTAGCTTCTACTCAAAGTCCGTAAAGTCCAGGTTTTAATGTTCATAATTGAAACTTATTTTTGAGCTTACACCTCTGTTGTTACAATTTGGAGAATTATATCTGGATTTGACTGCTGATTTAAGGATAATACTAAACACTCATCATTCCCTTTACATTCAACAATAAACGTCTACATTTTAAGTTCTAAGTCCATTGAACACTGACTAACATTTCCTTAGTGGTTTGAAGTCCAGGCATCTTTCAGAAGCTTTTTTTTAAAATAGAAAATTCTTTGATCAAATACATTTAGTTTCAAATGTGGCATAGTTACATTATAGCTGTAGAAATTAATGACAGCACAGTTAGGAAAAGTAATTTACATGAGTATTCAATGGATGTTGCAAAATCAGAATTTATGAAAACCACATTTCCTGTCAACTTCAACAATGTGACCAACTACAGTCAAGTGGGAAATGTGTTTAAACGGATCACAACTGAGGAGATGTGAGATTTCTTAGGATTTCTGGACTTACACTATTGAGATTCCTTTAAATCTTACAGCATCTGAGAAAGCTGATAAGTCAGGCCGAAAAGGACTCATTCTCACATCACCTATGTGCAAAGCAACAATTATGGTCCGATGGTAAACCACGCAAAATTACGAACACTTGCTAATAAAGTTAAGGTCCTTCTAAAGTTTAATGTTACTGAACCATTAAAAATGAAACACACATCTGCTGCCCTTGTCATTCCAAATGCTAGAGATTGTGGGTTTGGATGGAGTGAAGGAGTTTTGACAAGGCACTGCAGTGCATCTTGCAGACAGAACACACTTGTCCCATTATATGTCAGTGAAGGCAGGGTTGAATGGTGAAGATGGTGGAAGGCGTGCCAATCAAGCCAGATGTTTTGACTTGGATGATATAAAGTCTTTTTTTAAAAAGTGTTGTTGAAGCTAGCGTTATACAGGTATGACATCATACTCCTGACTTGTGGCTTGGAGGTGGACCGGTTTTGAGGAGTCAGAAAATTAGTTACTTGCTGCAGAATTCAATATCCCTGGGCTGCTCTTGCGGCTACGGTATTTATATGACAAGTTTAGTCTAGCTTCTAGAGTGCAGGGGCATCAGTTTCATAAAGGGTTGAAAAGAGTGCAGGGTCAACAGCTTCAATAAAGAACGGGAGAGGGAGAGGGAGAGGGAGCGGGAGAGGGAGCGGGAGAGGGAGCGCAACATCTGAAACAGCGAGAATATGGGGGGACAAAAGCTTCATTAAAAAAAATGGACTAGCAGGAGAAGGGCAGCAGCAGGAGAAAAAGCCTGGCAGTAGAATGCCCCTCCAACCTGATACCACCTGTAAGAGCCAAAGTGCCACTTTTGATTGGTCAAGCAGTTTAAATTAGAACACAGAACATAGAAAAGTCCAGCACAGTACAGGCCCTTCGGCCCACGATGCTGTGCCGTGGAATAATCCTAATCCAAAAATAAAATAACCTAACCTACATTCCCCTCAATTCACTGCTGTCCATGTGCATGTCCAGCAGTCGCTTAAATGTCACTAATGACTCCGCTTCCACGACTACCACTGGCAAAGCATTCCATGCGCTCACAACTCTCTGAGTGAAGAACCTCCCTCTGACGTCTCCTCTATACCTTCCTCCTAACACCTTAAAACTATGACCCCTCATGCAGTCAATCCTGCCCTGGGGAAAGGTCTCTGGCTATCAACTCTATCCATGCCTCTCATTACCTTGTACACCTCGATCAGGTCACCTCTCTTCCTCCTTCTCTCCGAGAGAAAAGTCCGAGCTCAGTCAACCTCTCCTTGTAAGACAAATCCTCCAGTCCAGGCAGTCTCCTGGTAAACCTCCTTTGCACCCTCTCCAAAGCCTCCACATCTTTCCTATAATAGGGCAACCAGAACTGGACACAATATTCCAAGTGTGGTCTCACCAGGGTTTTGGAGAACTGCAGCATAACCCCGCGGCTCTTAAACTCAATCCCCCTGTTAATGAAAGCCAAAACACCATATGCTTTCTTAACAACTTTATCCACCTGGGTGGCAACTTTGAGGGAGCTATGCACTTGAACACCAAGATCCCGCTGTTCCTCAACACTGTCGAGAATCCTGCCTTTAATCCTATATTCAGCATTTAAGTTCGACCTTCCAAAATACATCACTTCGCATTTATCCAGGTTGAACTCCATCTGCCATTTCTCAGCCCAGCTCTGCATTCTGTCAATGTCTCGCCAAAGCCTGCAATAGCCCTCGATACTATCAACGGCACCTCCAACCTTTGTGTCATCAGCAAACATACTAACCCACCCCTCAACCTCCTCATCCAAGTCATTTATAAAAACTACAAAGAGCAGAGGCCCAAGAACAGAGCCCTGCGGGACACCACTCAGCACTGACCTCCAGGCAGAATACATACCATCTACAACCACTCTCTGCCTCCTGTCAGCCAACCAATTCTGAATCCAGACAGCCAAATCACCCTGCATCCCATACCTCCTGACTTTATGAATGAGCCTTGTCAAATGCCTTGCTGAAGTCCATGTACACCACATCCACTGCTCGACCCTCATCAACCTGTCTCGTGACTTCCTCAAAGAACTCAATAAGATTTGTAAGGCATGACCTGCCCCTCACAAAGCCATGCTGACTCCCTTTAATCACGCTATGCTTTTCCAAATAGTCATAAAGCCTATCCCTCAGAATTCTTTCCAAAACCTTACTGACCACAGATGTAAGACTAACTGGTCTGTAATTTCCAGGGATTTCCCTGTTCCCTTTCTTGAAAAGAGGAACAACATTTGCCTGCCTCCAATCTTCCAGTACGACTCCCATGGAGAGTGAGGAAGCAAAGATCTTCGCCAGCGGCTTAGCAACCTCCTATCTCGCTTACTGGAGCAACCGAGGATAAATCTGGTCTGGCCCTGGGGACTTATCAATCTTAACGTTTGCCAAAATTTCCAACACATCAACTTCCTCAATCTCGATCTGTTCAAGCCTGTTTGCCTGCTCCTCAAAGTTCTCATTCACAACAAGATCCTTTTCCTTAGTGAAAATCGAAGCAAAAAACTCATTTAGGGCTTCCCCTATCTGCTCAGACTCCACACACGAGTTCCCTACGCGATCCCTGATCGGCCCTACCTTCTCCCTGATCATTCTCTTATTCGTCATGTATGAGTAAAATGCCTTCGGGTTCTCCCTAATCCTTACTGCCAAGCCTTTTTCGCACCCCCTCGTGGCCCTCCTCAGTCCACTTTTGAGCTCCTTCCAAGCAAGGCTGTAATCCTCTAAAGCTGTGCTAGATCTTTGCTTTCTCCACCTTACATAAGCTGCCTTTTTCTTTTTGACGAGAAGCACCTCTGTTCCCGTCATCCAAGGCTCCTTAATCTTACTCCTTCTTACTTGTCTCAGAGGAACAAATTCATGCACCACTCGCAACAACTGCTCCTTAAACAGTCTCCACATGTCTGTTGTGCCCTTTCTGTGGAACAATTGCTCCCAATCTGTATTTCCCAACTCCAGACTGATAGTGTCATAGTTTCCTTTACCCCAGTTAAATATCTTCCCTGGTAACTGCTCCTTTCCCTCTCCATGGCTATGGTAAATGTGAGGCTGTTGTGGTCACTGTCACCAAAGTGTTCTCCCACCGCGAGATCTGACACCTGACCTGGCTCCTTGCCGAGCACCAAATCCAAAATGGCCTCCCCCCTCGTCGGCTTGTCCACATACTGAGTAAGAAAACCCTCCTGAACACACCTGGCAAAAACGGCTCCATCCAACCCATCTGCACTAAGGAGGTTCCAATCAATATTGGGAAAGTTGAAGTCACCCATAACAACAACCCTGATACGTTTGCACTTTTCAACAACCTGCTGGCCTATGAGTTCTTCGATCTCCCTACTGCTATTTGGGGGTCTGTAGAAAACCCCCAATGAGGTGACTGCTTCCTTGCTGTTCCTAACTTCCACCCATACTGACTCAGTCAATAAACCTTCCTCGGCAAACTCAGCCCATACCTCCTCAGTAGACGAGTCCTCATCAAAAGTTCTTTCAGCCGCCGTTATACTGTCCTTGACCAACAAAGCCACACCTCCCCCTCTTTTACCACCATCCCTGACCTTAATGAAAGATCTAAACCCTGGAACCTGCAACATCCATTCCTGACCCTACTCTATCAATGTCTCCGAAATGGCCACAACATCGAAGTTCCAGGTACCTATCCAAGCTGCAATCTCACCTACCTTATTCAGGAAGACATTATTTCAGCTGAAGAGTACTGTTAAGAAATTCACTTTTAAAATATTTAACATCCCAGCAAAACTGAAAATGGTTGATCAGGCAATGCACTGCAACTGCTGTATGTGGGAGCTTATTAATGAATGAATATATTTAGAAAAGTATTCAATGATTTTCAGAAATTCTGATGAAAGGTCACTGACCTGAAAAATTAACTCTCTCTCTCATTTTCTGTTTTTAATTCAAAAACCAAGTGGAATAAGTAATCCTGCATCTGAATAGTTGACCAAACAAACATAGAATTTCAATATTTCTAAACCAAGTAATAGATGACACACAGATAATGGGGACTGCAGATGCTGGAGAATCCGAGATAACAAAGTGCGGAGCTGGATGAACACAGCAGGCCAAGCAGCATCTTAGGAGCAGAAAAGTTGATGTTTCGGGCCTGGACCCTTTGGGCTTTTGTGCTCAATAGATGACACATATTTGACATTACCAAAGTATAAAAATCAACATATTTCACTTTTTCAAGGAGTTTCATTTCAAAATGTCATCAGACTGTAAACAGCATCTTCCAAACTGATGGGCAAATAAGCAGTATTTTTGCATCGTGCCATTTTTAAAATCAATTTAATTTAATCCCTCATCAGCATTCTTTACAAATGTGTCATCTAGCCAAATCTGACTTTCTTGCTGACTCAAAGTACCCTTTTCGCATCCTATTTAGTTTAATTTCACTCTCCTCTTCCTCCATTCACTTTAATATCCCTATTTCACATGTAATAAAATTAATTTTGTACCAAACTGGGCTATGTTTCAACAACCACTTGTGACAGAGAATTCCAACTTCTAGCCAATCTTTTTCTAACATCTCCACCGTATCTTCATGTTCAGCTTAACATTATCGCCCACTCATTACTGCCTTACCTACCAATGTTAAAGCTTTTTTTTGTAAAATATCTGTTCTTCAGATGTGAGTTTCACTGGCAATGCTAGAATTTGTAATCCATCCCTTACTGCCTTTGAACTGAATGGTTTGCCATGCTATGATAACTATGAGTTTAATATGTTTTTATGGATCTGGATGTACATTTAGGTCAGACCAGGCAAGGATAGCCAATTTTCTCTCGCATAGCATATTTAGATTTTAAGGCAATTCAATTGTCTCATGATCACTCTTCCTGAAGCAAGCTTTTTAAGATCACTAAGTGCGGAGCTGGATGAACACAGCAGGCCAAGCAGCATCTTAGGAGCACAAAAGCTAATGTTTCGGGCCTAGACCCTTTTTTTGTGACGAAGGGTCTAAGCCCGAAACATCAGCTTTTGTGCTCCTAAGATGCTGCTTGGCCTGCTGTGTTCATCCAGCTCCACACTTTGTCATCTCAGATTCTCCAGCATCTGCAGTTTCCATTATCTCTGCTAGCTTTTTAATTCAGTTTTATGAACTAATTCAAATTTAAATTTCCCAAGCTGCCATGGTGAAAATTGAATTTATGTCTCATGGTCATTAATCCAAATCTGTGGAGTAAGTAAAGCTTCCTGGTCCCAGAGGACCATAGATCTGCTTTGTCATTAATGAGAGATGATTGATGGTGGCTAAGCCTAAGGATCACTTTGCCTCAGGATGGGACCTTCATGGCAACTGAACACAGTGACTGAATTGGAGAGAACTAAGAATCACAGAATCCCAACAGTGTGGAAACAGGTCCTTTGGTCCAACAAGTCCGCACTGACCCTCAGAGCATCCCACCCAGACACATCCACCCTATAATGCAACTAACCCACACATCCCTGAACACTATGGGCAATTTAGCATAGCCAATCGACTTAGCCTGCACATCTTTGGACTGTGGGAGGAAACCCGCACAGACACGGGGAGAATTGCAAACTCCACACAGTCAAGAGAGGCTGAAACTGAACCCGGGTTCTTGGTGCTGTGAGGCAGCAATGCTAACCACTGAGCCACCGTGCTGCCCTACGACTAATGCTTGAATTTCCACGTTCTCTCCAAAGAAAGTTCTAAGGCTTTTGTTAAAAAGAAGTTAATAAAATTTGATTCAGGGAAAAGGCAAGCAAGTGGTATTTCGAACTCTGCTCGTGTTGGGAGCTGGAAATGGACCTGAAAGCCTGAACAGCCTTAACTGCAGACTGTGAACATTCTCATATCTGGTGAAAACAAATTGGCATTTGTTTTTAACTCAACTCTTTAAGGTTGGTAATATCCTGATGGTACTGACTCCATTCATCTTTCAGGCAATCACCATAAGTTTAACTAAAGTGTTTGCAGCCTTGGTGTCAATCTTAGATAGTTGGGCTACTCCTTTGGGGCAGCATCCAATTAGTTTTTGGTTGATTATTTTCCTGTCCTCTACCAAGCAGCTTTTCCAAATTTAGAAGAATGAGGAGAGATCAAATTGAGGTATTCAAGATGACAAAATTAATTTTAAAAATTAATAAAAACAGCTAAGGTGAAATATAAATGACAACTAGCACAAAATATCAGAAAGGATAGCAACAGCTTCTATAGGTTTATAACAAGGAAGACAGTTGTTAAGGCAAATGTTGGCCACTTAGAAGATGAAACCGGAGAATTAATAATGGGGAACACTGAAATGGCAGAGATGCTAAATCAATACTTTGCCTCCGTTTTCTCAGTGGGGGCGATAGTATAATTTCTGATACAAGTCAGAGGCAATAGAAAGGGTAGAACTTAGAACAATAAACATTGATAGGGAATAGGTGCTCAGCAATCTATTAGGATTGAGGGCAGACAGGTTCCCGGGCCTAATGGCCTACATCCTATGGTATTAAAGGAAGTGGCGGCAGAGATAGTTGTTTCATTGGTTACAATATTCCAAAATTCCCTATACAAAGAAAAGGTTCCAATGGACTGGAAAAATGCTAATGTAATGCCCTTATCCAAAAAGGGAGGGAGATAACAGGAGAGAAATTACAGACCAGCCATCTTAACATCTGTTGTTGGCAAAGTGTTAGAATCAAGTCAAAATACTTGCCATCAGAGTCAGCATGGTTTTATGAAGGGCATATTATGTTTGACTAAGTTGCTAGAGTTCTTCGAAGATGCAACAAGCAAAGTGGATAATGGGGATCCTGTAAATGTAGTATATTTGGACTTTCAGAAGGCATTTGATAAAGTGCTGCACGAAAGATTAATTCACAAGATTGGGTCATATGGGATTGGGGTCATTTAATAGCTTCTGGCTGATGGACAGAAAACAAAGTTAGGATAAAGGAGTTATTTTCTGGATGGCAAGGAATAACTACTGGGATGCCACAGGCTTCAGTCCCTGCACCTCAGTTGTTTACAATCTACATTAATATGACTTGGATACAGGGACAGAAGGCTCCATAGTCAAACTTGCGGACAACACAAAAATAGATGGGGTGGTAAATTGCAATGAGGAAAGAACCACCTTACAAATGAATATAGATAGATTCGGAGAGTAGGTCAAAATGTGGTTGATGGAGTTTTACATGGATAAGTGAGAGATCATGCATTTTGGTTGGAAAAATGGGAAGGCAATCTATTATCTAAAGGGGGAGACACTGCAGTCACAGAAAGCTAGCATGCAGGTACAGCAGATAATGAAGAAAGTGAATGGAATGCTGGCTTTTATAGCTAAAGGAATAAAATATAAAGGAACTATTGTTGCAACTATACAAGGCATTGGTGAGACCACACCTGGAACATTGTGCGGTTTTGGTTTCCTTATTTCAAAGGAGTAGTGCCATTGGACGCAGTTGAGGAGGTTCACTAGATTTATACCAGATGAAGGATTTGCTGCATGAACAGAGATTGAACAGTTTACATGTGTGCTCTCTGGAATTTAGAAGAATGAGAGGAGATCAAACTGAGGTGTTCAAGATGATAAAAGTTACAGTTAAAACAAATGTGGAGCCGATGCTTCCCCTTGTGGGGCATTCTAGGCTGAGGGGTCATAGTCTTAGGGCAAAAGGTAGCAAATCTAAAACAGAATTTATTCTAAAAGGTTGTGAATCTTTGAAATTCGTTACTCCAAAGTGCTGTAGATGCTGGGACAGTAATTAAATTTAAGGAGGAGTCAGCCATTCAAAAATCTGTCTATGGGTTGAAGGGTTACAGGGAGAGGGCAGGCAAATAGGGGCAAGGAGCATATCAGGTATGATCAAATGGTAGAGCAGACTTCAAATGGGCCAAAGTCACTGGCCTTCTGATTTAGTTTTTCTGTCTACTTAATAATTCACAGTAAAAACCATGGAGATCAGTAACTTGCATTTTTCCAGTTTTTCCTACATGAGTGAATTAGGTCATATTGCCTTAAATTGACATCCATTTTGGAAAATCGATGTTCCCCTGTGAATTGCTATAAGTCTCTGTTAGCGTCGTGATCTGCCCCTGGACACAAAGGAAAGTTAACACTGGAGGGAATATTGCTATGCATCACATTCATGTAAGCTTGGCAAAGTGAATTTATGAGCACATTGTGTACTCAGCTTATTCTTGTTTCACATGGTTAGTTAAGACTTCCTTTCAAACATACCATTTAAAATGTGTCAGTTAAAGGAATCTATTCACAATAAAATGCATTTCCTCAACTTCAAACATAAATGTTAAACCTCTATTCCTTGAAATTCCACTATCCAAGGCAATTAACTCAACCAGAATCCAAGTAACCTTGGACAAAAATTTAATTCCTTGTGTGATAGGAATTAATTCCCCGGAAACAAGGCAGTTGACAATAGTCCAGTGTGTTGAGAGAGGCATTGAATTAATACCTTACATAAACAGGCATGGTACTAAATCGAACTGTAGAGTTTCAGTTCAAAACAGTTCAAGATAACATGCTTGTCTACTAAAACTTCTGCAAAAAGCTTCAGGCCTCTGCATCCAACATTCAACTCATAAGTAAGAACCTCTGTCCGGGTCTTGTTCACATAACCCAATCTGATCTTTAACAGAGTTGATGTTATATAAAAATGCTATAGAGGTGCTGGCTACTGATGTTGTAACTGGCCTGGTAATCATGTGGCTTTCTGTATCTTCAAAACCACTTAGCAGCAGCATACAAAATTCACAGCAGCCAAAACAGGTTTTTTTTCCCCCTAAGATAAGAACAAATGTGGCAACTAGACTTCTGCATCCAGGAGACAATCCTATAGTGGGAAAATCTGGTCAGCCCTTTTTCCACTATGTTGGTCACAAATTATTTCTCTTCTCACCTCAATGGCTAATCTGTATCCGAACATTTATTTGAAAACTGTCAAATGCAACATCAATAACATTCAGAAGACTGCAATTTGCTCTGCCACCAGTGAATATTGGTGAGGTCCTAGAGCTGCTGTATCCTTGGAGAAAATTGACTCCTTGCTTACCACAGAAGGTCAACTGAATGTTGATAAGAATCGCAAAAACATTTACTTATTTTAGTCTGTATCAGTTAACAAGTTAAGCTTCATTTTGAATAAAATGAAGAATTTTAAACACTCGATCTACAATAAGAAATAAATACATTTGGCTGGTTTCAGAGAAAGCTAGTGACCATAACAGTATTTGAATGTCCACGGGTAAAAGTAAGGAACATTAAATTTGCCAGGGCTTTGGTGTAGATATTCTTTTGCTCACGTAGTAACCAAAACCCTGGACTGATAATCTCGAAAATGAAGCTCAAATACGACCACCACACTTGAGGATTTGAATTTTTTTTTAAGTTCTTTTGGAAAGATCTGATTCAGACAATATGACAAATAGCCTTTTGTGCTGCATTTTCTAGAATGTTGATTCAGAGATTTATGTGGTGCAGAAAGACCCTTCAATCCATCAAGTCTGCACTAACATAACTACGGAGAGCATGCTAATCCCAATTTCCTGCACTTGTCCATAACTTTGAATCTTCTTATATTTGAAGTTCTCCTCTAAATTTATTTTTTAAAGGTTGTAAGGTTTCCAGCCTCCACTACCTTCCCAAGCAGCGGATTCCAAATTCCTACTGGCCACTGAGTAAAAACAATTTTTTCCCAAATCCCCTCTGAATCTCCTGCCCCTTACCCTAAAACTAGGTTTTTTTTTCTTCATTCATTCACAGGATGAGGGCATTGCTGGCTAGGGAGCATTTGTTGCCCATCCCTAATTGCTCAGAGGGCAGTTCAGAATTAACCACTTTGCTGTGGATCTAGAGTCGCATGTAGGCCAAACCGGGTGAGGATGGCAGTTTCCTTCCCTAAAGGACATTAGCGAACCAAATGGGTGTTTCTGACAAGTTACAATGGATTCACAGTCATTGTTAGATTCTTAATTCTAGATGTTTATTGAATTCAAATTCCACCATCTACCATGGCGAGATTCGAACTCAGGTCCCCATTATCTGAGTCTCTGGGTTAACAGTCCAGCAACAATGTCAAAAGGCCATTGCCTCCCCATGCCTTCTCATGATTGACCCCTCAATCAAGGGGAACGGGTGTTCTCCATTCCCCTGTCCACACCGCTCAATCTTGTACATCTTAATCATATTCCACCCTTATTCTTCTCTATTCTAAAGAAAACAATCCAAGCCTACCTAGGTCTCTCCTTATAGCTCAATTTCTCTAACCCAAGTAACATCCTGGTCAACCGCCTCTAGTGTGATCACTTGATTCCTGTAGTGAGGTGACCACAACAGCACACAATACTCCAGCTGTGGCCTGATCAACACTCTGTTTAACTCCAACATTACCTCTTTGCTCTTATACTCTATGTCACGATTGACAAAAGCACATGTCTCATATGCCTTCTTAATTATCCTATTCACATGCTGTGCTGACTTCAGGGATCTGTGAATAATTACCCCATGATCCCTCTGTTCCTCTAAGCTACACAGTGTCCTGCCATTCATTAAGTACTCCCTCATCTTGTTTCTTCTTCCAAAGTACATCACCTTGTACCCATCAGGGTTAAATACCATCTGCCAACAGTCCTGCCCAGATGCTCAACTCATCTACATCTTCCTGTAACCTACCAGCCATCTTCTTCACTGTTATCCATTCCACCAATCTTGGTGTCATCTGCAAATCTGCTTAACATTACCCCACATTTTCATCTCTATCACTTATGTATATTACAAACAACAGGGGTCCCAGTACTGATCCTTATGGTACACCGATGAACACTGATTTCCTATCACTCAAACAGCCTGCTACCACTACCCTTGTGTCCTATTACTAAGCCAGTTTCTGATCCATCTCGCCAAGCTTTCCTCAATTCCATATCCTTTAACCTTCTCAATCAGCTCCCCATGTGGAGTCTCATCAAAAACTTTGCTAAAATCTATATCAACTGAACTTCCCTCTTCTACACATTTGATCATATTTTCAAAAAAACTCTAACAAATTTTTTAGGTATGACATCCCTCTGACAAAGCTATGCTGACTATCCCTAATTAATCCATGCTTTTCCAATTGGGTATTAATTCGCTCCTTCAGAATTTTCTCCCAATAATTTCCCTACCAATGATGTGAAACTCACTAGCCTGTAATTTCCTGGTTCATTTCTATCATTCTTCTTAAAACATGGAAACACATTAGCTATCCTTCAGTCCTCTAACATTTTCCCCCAGCCAGAGAAGAATGAAAAATTAATTGATTGAAAATGTGCAGGGTAAGTGTGTCTCTTTGTCTGAATGACTACATAATGTAGAATAAATAAATTATTTAACTTCAACAGAACAGAATGACAACAGAAATTAATGAATATGAAGACAAACCAGAGCTGAGAAGTGGCCCCACTCATATCTGAATGCACTTTGCAGTATAGGCTTCTGCAAAAAGCAGTAAAGGAACATCAACTGCTTTCACAGAAATACTCACTGGCATTTTGGGACTATGTAGAGAGCTCATTCAAGATGGACACAAAAAAAAAAGCTTCTGACCCCACCCACTGCTTAGAAACTATGTTGTTCAGTATTGGCTCAGCTCAGATACTGCCCTGGCCTCAACAATCTGCCAACATTAAAATTTGCTCCCTATGAGGAATGACCAAAGTGATTTAACTAGATGTTGAGGAAAGTTCACTGGACCCAAAACATCAACTCTGATTTCTCTCCACAGATTCTGCCAGATCTGCTGAGCTTTTCCAGCAATTTCTGCTTTGTTTGTGATTTACTAGATGATTGGGCTGCTAGTGGAACCATGTATTGGCAAATGTCAGAGACCCAAGTATTCATAAAATGTGATTTATGGAAAGAATGGGTATGGGAGACTGGAAAGAAATCTGAAAGCAAGTTTTTACTCTATAGATTCAATGCAGCTACTTCAGATGTGTGGAACCTAAAGCATTTAATATCCTGAATATTCTTTAATACGTTTTGCCTTGAACTGAGAAAAATCCTGGTGCATTGTGCTGAAACTCGATCAAAAAGTGGTCCAAATCCCTTTGCTACTGGTCAGCA
Source organism: Stegostoma tigrinum (assembly GCF_030684315.1). Classification (NCBI taxonomy): domain Eukaryota; kingdom Metazoa; phylum Chordata; class Chondrichthyes; order Orectolobiformes; family Stegostomatidae; genus Stegostoma; species Stegostoma tigrinum. The sequence goes on along the minus strand of NC_081379.1, from coordinate 398,123 downwards.
TCAATTAGGCAACAACACTTTCCAAACACATCGATGGTACTTTTGCAGTTACCTTCACACTTTGAGCAGTTGATTTTGGCACTTGTGGTATTTTAATCACTTGTGCTATTTTATGGGATATTTTTGATAAGGAGGCCAATAAAGCAACTGAAATAAAGATCCGTCTTATTTTTTAAAAATCAGCTAACATGAAAAATGATAAATCTAAATAAAACAAGTCACTCATTTTCATTTTTGGATCCAAACGTGACACATAAATATTGCAGAATATATTTTCTACCTATTCCCTGATAGCCTTTAAAATTTAATATATGGGCAAGGAACAAGAGTAGGACACTCAGCCCTTCCAGCCTGCTCCACCATTCAATAAGATCGTGGTAGATTTGATTTTAACCTTAGCTCTACCTTCATGCATATTCCTGATAACTGTTCATCCCGTTGGTAATCAAAAATCTAGTTTTATTTTTAGTTCATTTGTGGGACATAGCGGTAACTGGCTGGCCACTATTTACTGCTTGGCCTGAGGCGCCCTTGAGAAGGTGGTAGTGAGCTGCCTTCTTGAACTGCTGCAGTCTGTGTGCTGTGGGTTGACCCACAATGTCCTCAGAGAGGATGTCCAAGATTTTGGCCCAGAGAACAGGGATATATTTCCAAGATAATAAAGTGTGAAGCTGGATGAACACAGCAGGCCAAGCAGCATCTCAGGAGCACAAAAGCTGACGTTTCGGGCTGAGACCCTTCATCAGAGAGGGGGATGGGGTGAAGGTTCTGGAATAAATAGGGAGAGAGGGGGAGGCGGACCGAAGATGGAGAGAAAAGAAGATAGGTGGAGAGGAGAGTATAGGTGGGGAGGGGATAGGTCAGTCCAGGGAAGATGGACAGGTCAAGGAGCTGGGATGAGGTTAGTAGGTAGGAGATGGAGGTGCGGCTTGGGTGGGAGGAAGGGATGGGTGAGAGGAAGAACAGGTTAGGGAGGCAGAGACAGGTTGGACTGGTTTTGGGATGCAGTGGGTGGAGGGGAAGAGCTGGGCTAGTTGTATGGTGCAGTGGGGGGAGGGGACCAACTGGGCTGGTTTTGGGATGCGGTGGGGGGGAGGGGAGATTTTGAAGCTTGTGAAGTCCACATTGATACCATTGGGCTGCAGGGTTCCCAAGCGGAATATGAGTTGCTGTTCCTGCAACCTTCGGGTGGCATCATTGTGGCACTACAGGAGGCCCATGATGGACATGTCATCTAAAGAATGGGAGGGGGAGTGGAAATGGTTTGCGACTGGGAGGTGCAGTTGTTTACTACGAACTGAGCGGAGGTGTTCTGCAAAGCGGTACCCAAGCCTCCACTTGGTTTCCCCAAGGCTTGGGGACCGCTTTGCAGAACACCTCCGCTCGGTTCGCAATAAACAACTGCACCTCCCAGTCGCAAACCATTTCCACTCCCCCTCCCATTCTTTAGATGACATGTCCATCATGGGCCTCCTGCAGTGCCACAATGATGCCATCCGAAGGTTGCAGGAACAGCAACTCATATTCCGCTTGGGAACCCTGCAGCCCAATGGTATCAATGTGGACTTCACCAGCTTCAAAATCTCCCCTTCGCCCACCGCATCCCTCAACCAGCCCAGTTCGTCCCCTCCCACCAATGCACCACACAACCAGCCCAGTTCTTCCCCTCCACCCACTGCATCCCAAAACCAGTCCAGCCGGTCTCTGCCTCCCTAACTTGTTCTTCCTCTCACCCATCCCTTCCTCCCACCCCAAGCCGCACCTCCATCTCCTACCTCCTGACCTCATCCCACCTACTTGACCTGTCCGTCTTCCCTGGACTGACCTATCCCCTCCCCACCTATCTTCTTTTCTCTCCATCTTCGGTCTGCCTCCCCCTCTCTCCCTATTTATTCCAGAACCGTCACCCCATCCCCCTCTCTGATGAAGGGTCTAGGCCCGAAACGTCAGCTTTTGTGCTCCTGAGATGCCGCTTGGCCTGCTGTGTTCATCCAGCTTCACACTTTATTATCTTGGATTCTCCAGCATCTGCAGTTCCCATTATCTCTGATATATCTCCAAGTCAGGATGGTGAGAGCTTTCAAGTGGAAATTGCAGGGAGTGGTATTCCCATGTATCTGCTGCCCTTGTCCTTCTAGATGGAAGTGGCCATGGATTTGGAAAGTGCTGAGGTTCTTTGGTGAATCTGCTGCATCTTACAGATAGTACACAGTGCTGCTACTGAGCATTGGTGGTGGCGCAAGTGGATGTGGTGCCAATCAAGCAGGCTGTTTTATAGTGGATGGTGTCGAGCTTCAGTGCTGGAGCTGCACTCAACCAGGCAAGTTGGGAGTATTCCATAATAATCCTGACTTGTCCTCGTGGATAGCGGACAGGCTTTGGAGAGTCAGGAGTTACTCACCACAGTATTTTCAGTCTCTGACCAGCTCTGATAGCCACAATGTTTATGTGTCAAGTCCAGTTAAGTTTCTACTAAACGGTAACACCCAGGTTTCAATGATGGTAACACCATTAAATGTAAAAGGACTGTGGTTAGATTGTATCTTATTGGAGATGATCATTGCCTGGAATTTGTGTGGCCCGAATGTTACTTCCACTTACCAGCCCAAGCCTGGATACTGTCCAGATCTTTGTGCATTTGAGCATGGACTGCTTCAGCATCTGAGTCATTGTGAATGGTGCTGAACTTTGTATAATCATCGGTGAATATCCCAATTTCTGACTTAATGATGGAGGGAAAGTCACTGATGAAGCAGCTGAAGATGGTTGGGCCTAGCACACTGAGGAACACCTGCAGAGATGCCTTGGAGCTGAAATGGCTGACCTCCAACAGGCACGACTATCTTTCTTTCAGCCAGGAATGACATAAACCAACAGAGACTTTGCCCCCAGTATCCACGGATTCCAGCATTGCTACGGCACATTGACACCGAACCTTGTCAAATCTAGCCATTAACGTTACGGCTGTCACTCTCACGTCATCTCTAGAATTCCGTTCATGTCCACGTCTGCACCAAGGCTGCAATGAGGTCACAAGCTGAGTAGCCCTGGCAGAAATCAAACTGGGCATCACTGCACAGGTTATGTTCAGCATATACTGTAAATGACACATTCCATCACTTTACTGATGATTGAGATGATGATGGGGTGGTAATTGGATGGTTTGGATTTGTTCTGCTATTTGAGTATAAGACACACTTGGGCAATTTTCCACACTGACAGGTGGATGCCATAACTGTAACTATACTAGAAGAGCTTGGCTGGGGGAGTGGCAGTTTCTGCAGCACAAGTCTTCAACACTACTTAGGAATGTTGCCAGCATTCATAGCCTTTGCAATATCCAGTGTCTCCAAATGTTTCTTGATACCATGTAGAGTGAATTGAATTTTCTGAAGACGAGTATCTGTGATGCTGCAGACCACTGGCAGAGGCCCAGACGGATCATCCACTCAGAGATTGCTGTGAATGCTTCAACTTTATCTTTTGCACTGATGTGCTGGGCTTTTCCATCATTGAGGATGGGGATATTTGACGAGTCTCCTTCTCCAGTGAGTTGCTAACTGCCCACCACCATTCACAACTGGATGCGGCAAGACACAGAGCTTAGATCTGATCCATTAGTTGTGAGATTTGTTTTCTTCACTCATTCACGGTTGAGAGTATCACTGGCCAGGTAGCATTTATTGCCCATCCCTAATTGCCCAGAGGGCAATTAAGAGTCAACCACATTGCTATGGGTCTGGAGTTACACGTAAGCCAGACCAGGTAAGGATGACAGTTTACTTCCTAAAAAGGACATTAGTAAACCAGATGGGTTTTTCAGACACAGGTAACAATGAATTCACAGTAATCATTAAATTCTTAACTCCAGATATTTTATTGAATTCAAATTCCACCATCTGCCATGGCAGGATTTGAACACCGGTCCCCAGGATGTTATCTGGGTCTCTGGATTAATAGTCCAGCAATAATACCACTAGGCCATCGCCTCCCCATTGAGATCACTTGGCTCTGTCTATCACTTGATGCTTATGCTATTCGGCGTGCAAGTTGTCCTGTTTGGTAGCTCTAGCAAGTTGACACTTCAACTTCAGGTATGGCTGGTGCTGCTCCTGGCATGCCGCCCTGCACTCTCCATTCTACCTAGGTCAGTCTTCTGGCTTGACGGTAATGGTTGACTGGGGGATATGTCGGGCCATGAGGTTGCAGATTATGCTGGAAGACAATTCTGCTGTTGTTCACGGACCACAGTGCCTCATTGATTCTCAGTCTTGGGTTGCTACGATCTGTGCAAAGTCCGTCCCAGTTAGCACGGTGATAGTGTCACACAACATAATGGAAGGTATTCTCAATGTGAAGGCAGGACTTTGTCTCCACAAGGACTGTGCAGTTGTCACTCTTCATGATACTATCATGGACAGATGCATCTATAGCCCGCAGATTGGTGAGGATGAGGTCAAGGATGTATTGTTGCTTCCCTCACCACCTGCTGGAGACTCAGTCTAGCTGCTATGTCCTTTAGGACACAACTAGCTTGAGCATTAATACTGCTGTAATGTCACTCTTTATGGTCAACAGAGATCCCCCAAGGAGAGTACATTTTGCACCCTTGCCGTAAAAAGACATCTGTATCTCTGGCTCAAAAATATTTGAAGATTTTGCATTCACTGCCTTTGAGGAAGTGAATTCCGAAGACTCTGTGGTTAGCAGTGCCACCTCACAGCGCCAGGGACCCGGGTTTGATTCCACCCTTGGGCAGCTGCCTGCATGGAATTTGCACATTCTCCCAGTCTCTGCATGGGTTTCCTCTGGGTGCTCCAGTTTCCTCCCACAGTCCAAACATGTGCAGGTTAGCTGGATTAATTAGCCATTGGAAATACAAGATAACAGTGATAGGGTAGGGGGATAGGTCTGGATGGGCTCCTCTTTGAAGTGTCAGTGTGTATCCAATGGGTTGAACAGCCTGCTTCCCCACTGTACGGCGTCTAATCACTCTCAGCTCTCGAAGAGGAAAAAAAATGCATCTTCATCCTGGTCTTAGAAGAGCAACATGTCATTTTTAAATTCTCAGTCCTTGGTTTTAGATTCTCCCACATCCACCCAGGCAAATCCCCTCAGAATCTTAAATGTTTCAATTAAGTCACCCCTGACTCTTCCAAATTCCAGAGGATACAGAACTTGTCTGTCCACATAACTCACTCCAGGTACAATCTAGTAAAATTTCTCTGCACTGCTTTTAATGCATAAATATCCTTCTTTAAATACAGTGACCAGTACCAGTGTACACAGTACACCAGATGTGGTCTTGCCAATACCCTGTATAAGTGAAGAATAACCTCTCTACTTTTGCATTCAATTCTCCTTCCAAAAAAAATTACATTCTATCAGATTTCCCCATTACTAGCTTTAATTTCTTACCAAAAAGTTCTAAGGGTCACTGGACCTGAAACGTTAACTCTGTTTTGTCCTTCACAGATGCTGCCAGACCTGCTGAGCTTTACCAGCAACTTTTTTTGTTACTTTCTTAAGGTCACGAGGTTACCCAGATCCCTTCGCATTTCAGAACTATGCAATCTCCCACCACTCAGACAATGTGCTTCCTTTTCCATTCTTTCTTCCAAAATGGACAATTTCACATTTTCCCTCTGTAGTGATTAGAATGAGGGCCAGATGGATCTCAGACTCTGAGATCCCTGACTGGGGCTGTTAACCTGGGCCAATCAGGCAACCCTGGTTGACAGATATGAACAGGAGATTCAGAGAGTCTCATCAGTCTAAGGACATGCTGGGCTATCTGGTCAGAGTCCAGATACTTGGTGGCAGGACACCAGGCTCTGTGCACCCTCATTGTTCTCCACTTGCCAGATATTTGCCTACTCACTTAAACTGTATCCCTTTGAAGGTTCCTTGTGTCCTCTTCACAACTCACTTTTTGACCTATCTTTGTGTCATCAGCAAATTAAGCTCCTATACCTTTGAACCCTTCATCCACATCATTCCTATAAACTGTAAACAAGCCGAGCACCAGCCCTTACGGCACACGACTTGTAACATCCTGCCAAGCAGAAAAAGACCCAATTATTCCTACTCCCTGCTTCCTGTTAGCCAGCCAATCTAACCACTTAAATATGTTACACCCGACGCTATCAGCTTTTGTTTTCTTCAAAAGTGTTTGACGTAGTACCGTAACAAATGCCTTCTGAAAATCTGAATGCAATACATCTAGTGGTTCCCCTTTATCCAAAGTACAAGTTACTTCTTCAAAGAATTCCAGTAAATTAATCAAACACAATATCACTTTGTCAACACTTGGCTCTGTCTGATTATCTCAAACTTATCCAAGTGCTCTGACATAACATCTTTAATAATAACTTCTAACATTTTCTCCGTGATAAATGCTAAACAAGTAAGCCTGTAGTTTTCAGTTTTATGCTTTTCAAATAAAAGGAGTTACATTATCTATTTTCCAATTTAAAGAAGCCTTCTGAGTTTCAGGACTTTTTGTTAAAATTAAAAACAGCGCATCAACTATCTCACTGGCTATTTCTTTTAAGACCCTAGCATGAAATCCATCAGGATATGGGGACGGTTTCAGAGATAGTAGGAACTGCAGATGCTGGAGAATCCAAGATAACAAGGTGTGGAGCTGGATGAACACAGCAGGCCAAGCAGCATCAGAGCAGCGGGAAGGCTGACGTTTTGGGCCTAGACCCTTCTTCAGAAATTCTCCAGTAATTGCTGAGTTTTTCCAGTAATTTCTCAATTTGTATTTGATTTCCAGTATCCGCAATTCTTTGGGTTTTTCCTGTTAAGCATTCTACAGATTGACTAGCCTCTGAGGTAAGAAATTCTTTATATCTAAACTAAGTGGGTGAGCCCTTATTAAGATGATGCACACTGATTCTAGACTCTCCCAAAAGGGGAAACAATCTCTCTGTACCCAACTTATCAAGTCACCAAAGAATCCTGTATTTTTCACTCAGGTCACCTCTCAGGGTCAGTGTTTCTCTCATTCTCAATAAAGGTACAAGTAAAATGGTATCAAGCTATCAGTAACACATATCCAGCTTCCAATCAATGGTATATTCTCCTTCTGACACACAGAACCATACACAGAAGTAAATGCATCAGAATATTACTTATCCCTAATTGTATTGATGCAAGACACACTCCACTACTCCTAACTTGACAGAACATCCTGAGTGCCTAACTTGAAGATCTGGTGCAATGTACACAAGCAGAACAGCACTGGTCATCAGGTCAGTGGCACCACTTCCACAAAGCAGAACAAGAAACGAGGAGTATGTAGGAAGTGCCATCAAATATTAAACATTCCACTTGTTGTACTATTGCAGAGATCTCAGAAAGGCACTAGTCAGGAGTGTGCTGAAATCTTTCCAATTCCCAGGATGAGTACAGCTCAAACAATACTCAAGATGCTTGATAACAAAGTGTGAAGCTGAATGAACACAGCAGGTCAAGCAGCATCTCAGGAGCACAAAAGCTGACATTTTGGGCCTAGACCCTTCATCAGAGAGTCAGCTTTTGTGCTCCTGAGATGCTGCTTGACCTGCTGTGTTCATCCAGCTTCTCACTTCGTTATCTTGGATTCTCCAGCATCTGCAGTTCCCATTATCTCAAGACGCTTGACATTCTTGAGAACAGTGCAGACAGCTTGATTGGCACCTTCAACATTCATTCCCTTCACCACTAACCCAATGTGGCAGCAGTGTGTACCATCTATAAAATGCTGAGCAGTATCTCATTAAAACCTCACTAATGGACTTCCAAAGACAATATTTTTACCACCTAGGAGAAGAGCAGCAGGAATCTGCAAGTTCCCTTCCAGGCCACTCATCATCCTGACTTGGAACTATATGACCACTGCATCACTGCTACTGGGTTAAAATAATGCCAAGGATACTTTGGTGGCAGACAGAGTGAACGCTTGTGAATGTGGTGCTCATCAAACAAGTTACTGTACCGTAAATATTGTCAAATTTCTTGAGTGTTGTTAGAACGACATCATCCAAGCACACAGAGTATTTGCTCACATTCCTTCCTTTCATTTGCTAAGTGGGAGTTTTGGGATAGGCTTTTGGGAGGCAGGAGATGAGGTACTTGCTGCAGAATTCCTGCTTCTGACTTGCTCTTATTTATCTGCATTAAATTTTATCATTGTTCTGGGCATGGGCGCATTTTGTCCAACTCATTCTGAAAATTTCTAAGTTAGTTTCTCTCATTCTAGTACTCCTACTTTGACACCATCTTCATGTTTAACATTGCATAGCAAATTAAAGGTTCAAACCATGAGCTTCTCAAGATTCAGAGTTATCGGGAGAACCTCATATAAACTGGTTGATTTAACTACATTGAAATAACTTATCTGACCGAAGTTACATGAAATAAGACATTTAAAACAAGCATAAGGGTGAGCTAAACTGAAAACCTACCTAAAAGTGCCAGATCACAGTACAAAAGACAACTGTTAAATCTGCTGGTTATTGCTGCGGGTGCAATTATCGAACTAATCTGCCTAATTATTTAAAAACACAATCTGCCATTCTTTGGTTCAGAGATGAAGATTTGATTAAGGCACATGGTGAAGATAAAGTGCTTACATTTCACCATTTACAAGCTGGAACTTTCAATTAGACCACTTAGGGTAACACAAGGACAAACCAACATTGTAAAGACCTCACAAGGCACTGTGTATTATTTTCTCATCTATTTCGAAGAAGTAGGCTTTTATAGAAGCACAGAACGGTTTTAGCAGAGGAGGCAGCTATTCAGTCTGTCCAAACCCCTACCCTTTCTCTATAGCACTACAAATCTTTTAACTTCACTTAATTACCTTCACACCGTGAAAAGTCTCAATTTGAATCTGCCTCGACCACACAGTCGGGTAGCACATTAAACAAAGGCTGAATAAAGGCACTTTTCATTACTCTAAATCAATGTCTTCTGGTTGTCAAACTTTTCTGCGTCATCTCTCATGATATGGAACACAATTATCAAACCTTCACTCAATCTTCTCTGCTCTAAGGAGACCAGCCCTACTTTCTTTGAGAAGGTGACCAAACCGGTAGATGAGAGTAAACCGGTGATGTGCTGTATATGGATTTCAGCAAGGCGTTCGATAAGGTTCCCCACAGTGGGCTATTGTACAAAATGTGGAGGAATGGAATTGTGGGAGATATAGCGGTTTGGATTGGAAATTGGCTTGCTGAAAGAAGACAGAGGGTGGTAGTTGATGGGAAATGTTCATCCTGGAGACCAGTTACTAGTGGTGTACCGCAAGGGTTGGTGTTGGGTCCACTGCTGTTTGTCATTTTTATAAATGACCTGGATGAGGGCGTAGAAGGATGGGTTAGTAAATTTGCAGATGACACTAAGGTCGGTGGAGTTGTGGATAGTGACGAAGGATGCTGTAGCTTGCAGAGAGACATAGATAAGCTGCAGAGCTGGGCTGAGAGGTGGCAAATGGAGTTTAATGCAGGCAAGTGTGAGGTGATGCACTTTGGTAGGAGTAACCGGAAGACAAAGTACTGGGCTAATGGTAAGATTCTTGGTAGTGTAGATGAGCAGAGAGATTCTGGTGTCCATGTACACAGATCCTTGAAAGTTGCCACCCAGGTTGACAGGGCTGTTAAGAAGGCATACAGTGTTTTAGCTTTTATTAATAGTGGGATCGAGTTCTGGAACCAAGAGGTTATGCTGCAGCTGTACAAAACTCTGGTGTGGCCGCACTTGGAGTATTGCACACAGTTCTGGTCACCGCATGAAAAGAAGGATGTGGAAGCTTTGGTTTGGGTGCAGAGGAGATTTACTAGGATGTTGCCTGGTCTGGAGGGAAGGTCTTATGAGGAAAGGCTGAGGGACTTGAGGCTGTTTTCGTTAGTCAGAAGAAGGTTGAGAGGTGACTTAATTGAAACATATAAAAATAATCACAAGGTTAGATAGGGTGGATAGGGAGAGCCTCTTTCCTAGGATGGTGACGGCGAGCATGAGGGGGCATAGCTTTAAATTGAGGGGTGAAAGATATAGGACAGATGTCAGAGGTAGTTTCTTTACTCAGAAAGTAGTAAGGGAATGGAATGCTTTACCTGCAACGGTAGTAGATTCGCCAACTTTAGGTACATTTAAGTCGTCATTGGATGAGCATATGAGCGTACATGGAATAATGTAGGTTAGATGGGCTTCAGATTGGTATGACAGTCGGCACAACATCGAGGGCCGAAGGGCCTGTACTGTGCTGTAATGTTCTTTGTTCTATGTTCTATGTTCTATCATTTGGGAGTCTTTATCGATGAAACAACAACTAGTATCAAAGTTTAGTGGGTGACAGGGAAGCCTAGCAAAATAGTGGTCTTTATTTCAAAGGAATGGAGTATAAAACCATGGAGACTTTGGTAAAACTATCTAAAGCACTAGTCAGACCATACCTGGAATACTATGAACAGTTTTGGGCCCCTTGTCCAAGGAAAGGTAAACCAGCATTGGAGGCAGTCAGAGAAGGTTCACTAGGCTGATACCAGGTGTACCAGGTTGAGCTTATGTACTCAGTGGAACTTAGAAGAATGAGGAGTGTCCTTACTGGAACATACAAGATTCTGAGAGGGTTTGATAGGGTGAATGTAGACAGGTTGTTTCACCTTGTGGGAATATCTAGGACCAGAGGGCATAATCTCAGAATAAGGGATCACCCGTTTAAGACGCTAGTGTGGAGAATTTCTTCTCTCAGAAGGGAGCGAATCTGTGGGTTTTCTTTTTACTGCATACGGCTGTCGAGGCTGGATTTTTAAGTATATTCAAGCTGAGATAGACAGATTTTTTAAGCAGTAAGAGAATCAGATTTGATTTTAATTTATTGTCACATGTACCGAAATACAGTGAAAAGCTTTGTTTACGAGCAGCACAAGCAGATCGCAGCAAGTAAAGGACATTCAGATCAAAAAGACTTAGAGGTATACAGGTATAGAGGTATACAAGAACCTGCTTGTGGGTGTGTTCAGATTTCTGTGTCTTCTTCCTGGCGGACGAGGGGGCGCGATGGGTCTTCGATGATGTCGGCCGCCTTTCCGCGGCAGCGAGCCATGTAAATGGAGTCCACAGAGGGAAGGTTGGCTTCTGTGACGGTCTGGGCTGTGCACACCACCTTCTGTAGCTTCGTATGGTCCTAGGCTGCTATGCACCCACACAGTATGCTTTCATTGGTGCATCTGTAGAAGTTGGTGAGGGGCCCAATGGACATGCCAAATTTCCTGAGCTGCATGAGGAAGAGAAGGCATTGTTGTGCTTTCTTGACTGTCGCATGTATATGGGAAATCCAGGGCAGGTTGTCAGTTATCATCACTCCAAAGAACTTATGCTCTTCACTTTCTCAACCCCATTCTGTTGAAGATGGGGGCGTGTTCTCTTCCTTTCTTTCTGAAGTTGAGGATCAAGTGTTGTACTGAAAGGGCAGGAAAGCAGAATTCAGGATTATCAGATCAGCCATGATTTCACCAAATGGTGGAACAGACTTGATGGGCTGATTGGCCTTCTTGTGCTCCTATGTCTTATGATCCCACAGAGAGCAATTAAATAAATGGCAAACTGATCCTGTATCTAATAGGATGAAAGAATGTGATTGAGCACATGGAGAAATAGCTTCAGGACCATAACCAAAAGCAATAAATGCAAGGTGGTGACTCAGATGCGGCTAAGACAGTGAGTTCCATGTCATAAGCAATAGTTGATATGAATAGTATAGAGGCATTTATGGTAAAGAGGAGTCAAGTAAGTACCCAAGAGAAAAAAAAGCAGAAGGAAATTTTGAAGTGGTCAGACAAGGCAGGGTGGGGAGCGGTGTGTGGCTTGAATGGAACACAAAAACCAGCACAGTTGGGCTCATTACCCTGATCTTGTAATATAAATTCCATGTAGCATGTGCTCTGGGCAAAATTTTCAATCATTAAAACAGTTTGGTTGATGCTTGTGGAGTCCTGCTGTTTACCAACAGATCTACGGCGATTTTTACATTCACCACAAGACCAGACAGGAGTTAGTTTTAATAGCTCAACAGTGAAGTGTCAGCCTAAATTTTGCATTTGCGTCTCTGGGTTGAACTTGAAATAGAACCTTGCCCAATCTTAGGAGATCTTGAGCAATTTACAGGCAAATAAATTACTTGTGAACTGTAGACACTATTGAAGTGCAGTAGCCAATTTGCATCTAGCAAGACTTTCTAAACAGCAGTGAGTTAAGAAGAAACCTGTTTTAAGTAAATAATAAAATGTGAGGCTGGATGAACACAGCAGGCCAAGCAGCATCTCAGGAGCACAAAAGCTGACGTTTCGGGCCTAGACCCTTCATCAGAGAGGGGGATGGGGGGAGGGAACTGGAATAAATAGGGAGAGAGGGGGAGGCGGACCGAAGATGGAGAGTAAAGAAGATAGGTGGAGAGGGTGTAGGTGGGGAGGTAGGGAGGGGATAGGTCAGTCCAGGGAAGACGGACAGGTCAAGGAGGTGGGATGAGGTTAGTAGGTAGCTGGGGGTGCGGCTTGGGGTGGGAGGAAGGGATGGGTGAGAGGAAGAACCGGTTAGGGAGGCAGAGACAGGTTGGACTGGTTTTGGGATGCAGTGGGTGGGGGGGAAGAGCTGGGCTGGTTGTGTGGTGCAGTGGGGGGAGGGGATGAACTGGGCTGGTTGAGGGATGCAGTGGGGGAAGGGGAGATTTTGAAACTGGTGAAGTCCACATTGATACCATATGGCTGCAGGGTTCCCAGGCGGAATATGAGTTGCTGTTCCTGCAACCTTCGGGTGGCATCATGGTGGCAGTGCAGGAGGCCCATGATGGACATGTCATCAAGAGAATGGGAGGGGGAGTGGAAATGGTTTGCGACTGGGAGGTGCAGTTGTTTGTTGCGAACTGAGCGGAGGTGTTCTGCAAAGCGGTCCCCAAGCCTCCGCTTGGTTTCCCCAATGTAGAGAAAGCCGCACCGGGTACAGTGGATGCAGTATACCACATTGGCAGATGTGCAGGTGAACCTCTGCTTAATGTGGAATGTCATCTTGGGGCCTGGGATGGGGGTGAGGGAGGAGGTGTGGGGACAAGTGTAGCATTTCCTGCGGTTGCAGGGGAAGGTGCCAGGTGTGGTGGGGTTGGAGGGCAGTGTGGAGCGAACAAGGGAGTCACGGAGAGAGTGGTCTCTCCGGAAAGCAGACAGGGGTGGGGATGGAAAAATGTCTTGGGTGGTGGGGTCGGATTGTAAATGGCGGAAGTGTCGGAGGATAATGCGTTGTATCCGGAGGTTGGTAGGGTGGTGTGTGAGAACGAGGGGGATCCTCTTGGGGCGGTTGTGGCGGGGGCGGGGTGTGAGGGATGTGTCGCGGGAAATGCGGGAGACGCGGTCAAGGGCGTTCTCAATCACCGTGGGGGGGAAGTTGCGGTCCTTAAAGAACTTGGACATCTGGGATGTGCGGGAGTGGAATGTCTTATCGTGGGAGCAGATGCGGCGGAGGCGGAGGAATTGGGAATAGGGGATGGAATTTTTGCAGGAGGGTGGGTGGGAGGAGGTGTATTCTAGGTAGCTGTGGGAGTCGGTGGGCTTGTAATGGACATCAGTTACAAGCTGGTTGCCTGAGATGGAGACTGAGAGGTCCAGGAAGGTGAGGGATGTGCTGGAGATGGCCCAGGTGAACTGAAGGTTGGGGTGGAAGGTGTAGGTCCACCCCAACCTTCAGTTCACCTGGGCCATCTCCAGCACATCCCTCACCTTCCTGGACCTCTCAGTCTCCATCTCAGGCAACCAGCTTGTAACTGATGTCCATTACAAGCCCACCGACTCCCACAGCTACCTAGAATACACCTCCTCCCACCCACCCTCCTGCAAAAATTCCATCCCCTATTCCCAATTCCTCCGCCTCCGCCGCATCTGCTCCCACGATAAGACATTCCACTCCCGCACATCCCAGATGTCCAAGTTCTTTAAGGACCGCAACTTCCCCCCCACGGTGATTGAGAACGCCCTTGACCGCGTCTCCCGCATTTCCCGCGACACATCCCTCACACCCCGCCCCCGCCACAACCGCCCCAAGAGGATCCCCCTCGTTCTCACACACCACCCTACCAACCTCCGGATACAACGCATTATCCTCCGACACTTCCGCCATTTACAATCCGACCCCACCACCCAAGACATTTTTCCATCCCCACCCCTGTCTGCTTTCCGGAGAGACCACTCTCTCCGTGACTCCCTTGTTCGCTCCACACTGCCCTCCAACCCCACCACACCTGGCACCTTCCCCTGCAACCGCAGGAAATGCTACACTTGTCCCCACACCTCCTCCCTCACCCCCATCCCAGGCCCCAAGATGACATTCCACATTAAGCAGAGGTTCACCTGCACATCTGCCAATGTGGTATACTGCATCCACTGTACCCGGTGCGGCTTTCTCTACATTGGGGAAACCAAGCGGAGGCTTGGGGACCGCTTTGCAGAACACCTCCGCTCAGTTCGCAACAAACAACTGCACCTCCCAGTCGCAAACCATTTCCACTCCCCCTCCCATTCTCTTGATGACATGTCCATCATGGGCCTCCTGCACTGCCACCATGATGCCACCCGAAGGTTGCAGGAACAGCAACTCATATTCCGCCTGGGAACCCTGCAGCCATATGGTATCAATGTGGACTTCACCAGTTTCAAAATCTCCCCTTCCCCCACTGCATCCCTCAACCAGCCCAGTTCATCCCCTCCCCCCACTGCACCACACAACCAGCCCAGCTCTTCCCCCCCACCCACTGCATCCCAAAACCAGTCCAACCTGTCTCTGCCTCCCTAACCGGTTCTTCCTCTCACCCATCCCTTCCTCCCACCCCAAGCCGCACCCCCAGCTACCTACTAACCTCATCCCACCTCCTTGACCTGTCCGTCTTCCCTGGACTGACCTATCCCCTCCCTACCTCCCCACCTACACCCTCTCCACCTATCTTCTTTACTCTCCATCTTCGGTCCGCCTCCCCCTCTCTCCCTATTTATTCCAGTTCCCTCCCCCCATCCCCCTCTCTGATGAAGGGTCTAGGCCCGAAACGTCAGCTTTTGTGCTCCTGAGATGCTGCTTGGCCTGCTGTGTTCATCCAGCCTCACATTTTATTATCTTGGAATCTCCAGCATCTGCAGTTCCCATTATCTCTGATACTATTTTAACCTGTTTTAAGTAGCTTATTCAGTTTACGTTTTACATTTACATCACTGGCTTTTGATGTTCAATATCATGACCAGACTTGATCACCACCTGGCTGTAAATGTGCATTTACAACAAATAAATACCATTAAATATTATATGTAAACACTACAGCCGGTTTTCAGCAGTAAGAACATGCAGCAGTCAGAATAAGGTGAAACTGATGCTGCTCATTAATCTACAAATTATGTTCCACAAGTAGCCCCGGGCACTTAAAAGTTCTAATTTGGCAATATTTTATTGAATTGCAGTGCTGAGTGCACAGTTTGTTCTATTTGTGAAATCCAAATGATTAAATCAGTTCAGTTAACGAGCCATCACTGAATTAGCAGAAATACCCTGCTCTTTCTTGTACACACTCTGCACCTGAAGAAGGGGCTGCGGTCCAAATGCTTATGTGATTCCAATAAACCCAGTGGACTGTAACTTGGTGTCGTGTGACTTCTGAATTTGTCCACCCCAGTCCAACACCAGCACTTCCACATCTTGTACACATTCTGAAAATGACTTCCTCAGAAAAGTGATTTTTTAAAAAAAGCAGGAGCTCCTGTAAATATACAGACTCCAATTAGTGTTCTACTAAAACTGCTTCTGCATGTTGGATGTGTGAAATCTTTAACTGAATCTCAAAAATATTGTCTCAAGTCCAAGATTTCTAACAAATATTTCACTTCCAGAAAAACAAAAATACCAGATTTGAATTCTTCCACAATGCATTGCAAAACAAGTGGAAAATATATCTTTCAAGTAAATAAGCACCACTGGGGACAGATATATATTTACTATTAATAAAGTTAATATGTATAAACACTGTAATCAACAGCTAACATTCAGAAACTTTTTCTCACATCTTTCTCTGCCTACACGTATAATGGAAAGTGCCACTGGTAACCAGTTCCAGTGTAATAACTCTCTCCCCTTACTGATGGGGAAGCAGTGTCATTACTGGCAGCAATGTACAATGACAGCCGAATCAGTTTTTTTTAAAACTGCTTGTGGGAATGTGAGCATCACTGGCTAGGCCAGCATTTAATACCCATCTTTAAATGCTCTTGAGAATGTGATGCTCAGCCACCACACATGGAATGACTGAACCAGCTTGAACTGCTGCAAATCAGTGTGGTGTACTTACGCCCCTGGGGCTGTTAGAGTAGATCCACAGTCTTGTTCCAGCAGTGAAGAAGGAACGGCAAAATTGTTCCAGGTAAGGATAGTATCTGGCCTAGAGAGAAAATTGCAGATACCGATATTCCCAAGATGCCATAAATGAACTGTGAACATATTTATTTAAAGTGTAAAATTAATGATATAACCCTTCCAATGCAGTTTAGATCAATTGTTTCCCATTTCTATACTGCTTGACCTGATAACCATGCTAAATTCATTTTGAGTGTAACACAGATGAACTTTTTGACAATGAAAGCCATGATCTCAAGTCTTAATTTTTGTCAAACGAAAGAAACATATTAAATCAAGATTTTGTTGCTGCCACATTATAGGCCTCCTGCAGTGGGAACAGAGCCAAATCTCTCAAAATAAAGCATACAACATCATTGACTGTGTTACTATTGTGCATACATATTTCATTGATAATTGGAAGGTCACGTCATGTCACCTGTTTTAAAAATGAATAATGGTTCAGCGATTGTCATTTGCATTAAGAGCTTTGGACAAAGACTGCAGTGGTTCAAGGAGGCAGCTCACCACCATCTTCTCAAGGGGAACAATGACAGGCTGTGAATGCTGGACCAGCCAACAATGCCCATGAACGAATAAAATCAGGATTTTGAAATGCTAGATCACAATACAGAGTGATGAAATATATTCTACAATAAATAAGTGGAAAGGATTTAAGTTTCTCTGACATTAAGAATTATGCAGATTCAAGAAAAAGTCACTTCATTTTATCACAAGCTAAGATAAATTGAACCATACCATTCTTAATTTGTCAAAAATACGAATGAATTTCCTCGTCAAACAGGGGCTTTACAAAATGTTGATCAAGACCTCAAAAGACATTGCAAAAGGCAGTCTCTCCTGAGTCACAAATCATGACTTTGGAGAGCAGATGATCCATGTACCTGAGGAGCTGGAGGGACAGACCTGGACTCACTGGATGGATGACACAAATAGCAAGACATAGATGGTGAGTTCAGCAATTCTTTATCTTCAGAAAACAATTTTAGTCGTGGGTTTGAGTGGCCTAGAATATTTGTGCATCAACTTGGCGCAGCTGGAGGCAGGCATGTGTAAGTCAGTCAGTGATTGATTGCAAGAAAAAATAGTGAGCATGCATGTTTCTGTTCGGAGATTTCTGATCACATTCACAATTTTGCTTTACAGGCACTGGCAGCTTGACCAAAACAGGAGGAAGAGGAGAAGGGCTGCTGGATGGGAGTGTGGGTACAGGAGACTGGAGAAAGCAGCTTTGGGTTGAGTGGAGACACAGGAGTTGAGTAGAAGAGTCATTATGTAGATGAGGAGGGTGAAGGTAGAGGAGGACTGGGCAATGCAGTGCTTGTGTGACTGATAGGGATATGAGGGGCTTCATTGCATCTTCTGAAATTTGGACAGAGAAAGGTTAAATTAAATCTACACAAGCACGTAAAATAATGTCATCTTTATAAGACCTATAAATCAGATTTTTATATTTATATGATTACATAGACATACAATACACAAACCTATAATTACATACTGAATGTTGCAATGCAGCTTTATTGCAGTTTTGTTTTTGCTGACATTTGCGACCATGTTAATCTTCAAGTGTTAAAAATGGGGTCATATTGGAAAATAGGTAGTGAGGCAGTGATGCAAAGACCACCAAAGTTAGTTTCTATGGCGCGCGTGAGTAATTTCACTCATGTTTTCCTGCAACAAACTCTACATTCCGTTGCCAAGGTCAAATATTTAGTACATGTATACTTTTAGTGGCACAGTCTTCACTTGGAGAAATTTGGAAAATTGATTTAAACTGCAAGAAATGGTTGTTTGAATTGTACTAATCACAACTTACAAGTCTTAGCCTCATGGAAATCAGATTAAATCTGCAACGCTGGCAGATTATTTAATTCCCAAATAAAATAAATTCTTTAATACTGGGAAGAAAGGTAGCCATTTCTCATATACCCCAAAGATTAAATTTGGTATTATCAATAACCAGGTTTCCAATTATTGCTAAATTCAGTGTTATAGCAACAAATTCTGATACACAAATTCATATCACAGCAACTAACACCATGAATTTATTACTCTCAGCTGGAAAAAGACTGCATGGTTCAGTAAATGCAATCACCAAGTATCCCTCTTACAACATTTAATTAAAACATTCAAATCGGGATTTAAATAAGTCTGCTTAGAAAGCATTGAGCAATACGAAACCAGACCTCTTAGAATTGTCTGGTGATCAGCTTCATTAAGAGAGTCTTCGCAAAAATTAAAACAACTAAATTTAATGAGGCTAAGATAATGAAATGTGAGGCTGGATGAACACAGCAGGCCCAGCAGCATCTCAGGAGCACAAAAGCTGGCGTTTCGGGCCTAGACCCTTCATCAGAGAGGGGGATGGGGTGAGGGTTCTGGAATAAATAGGGAGAGAGGGGGAGGCGGACTGAAGATGGAGAGAAAAGAAGATAGGTGGAGAGGAGAGTGTAGGTGGGGAGGTAGGGAGGGGATAGGTCAGTCCAGGGAAGACGGACAGGTCAAGGAGGTGGGATGAGGTTAGTAGGTAGGAGATGGAGGAGCGGCTTGGGGTGGGAGGAAGGGATGGGTGAGAGGGAGAACAGGTTAGGGAGGCAAGACAGGTTGGACTGGTTCTGGGATGCAGTGGGTGGAGGGGAAGAGATGGGCTAGTTGTATGGTGTAGTGGGGGGGAGGGGACGAACTGAGCTGGTTTTGGGATGCGGTGGGGAAGGGGAGATTTTGAAGCTGGTGAAGTCCACATTGATACCATTGGGCTGCAGGGTTCCCAAGCAGAATATGAGTTGCTGTTCCTGCAACCATCGGGTAGCATCATTGTGGCACTGCAGGAGGCCCATGATGGACATGTCATCTAAAGAATGGGAGGGGGAGTGGAAATGGTTTGCGACTGGGAGGTGCAGTTGTTTATTGCGAACCGAGCGGAGGTGTTCTGCAAAGCAGTCCCCAAGCCTCCGCTTGGTTTCCCCAATGTATAGGAAGCCACACCAGGTACAGTGGATGCAGTATACCATATTGGCAGATGTGCAGGTGAACCTCTGCTTAATGTGGAAAGTCATTTTGGGGCCGGGGATGGGGGTGAGGGAGGTGGTGTGGGGGCAAGTGTAGCATTTCCTGCGGTTGCAGGGGAAGGTGCCGGGTGTGGTGGGGTTGGAGGGCAGTGTGGAGCGAACAAGGGAGTCACGGAGAGAGTGGTCTCTCCAGAAAGCAGACAGGGGTGGGGATGGAAAAATGTCTTGGGTGGTGGGGTCGGATTGTAGATGGCGGAAGTGTCGGAGGATGATGCGTTGTATCCAGAGGTTGGTGGGGTGGTGTGTGAGAACGAGGGGGATCCTCTTTGGGAGGTTGTGGCGGGGGCGGGGTGTGAGAGATGTGTTGCGGGAAATGCGGGAGACGCAGTCAAGGACGTTCTCGACCACTGTGGGGGAAAGTTGCGGTCCTTGAAGAACTTGGACATCTGGGATGTGCGGGAGTGGAATGCCTCATCCTGGGAGCAGATGCGGCGGAGGCGGAGGAATTGGGAATAGGGGATGGAATTTTTGCAGGAGGGTGGGTGGGAGGAGGTGTATTCTAGGTAGCTGTGGGAGTCGGTGGGCTTGAAATGGACATCAGTTACAAGCTGGTTGCCTGAGATGGAGACTGAGGGGTCCAGGATGGTGAGGGATGTGCTGGAGATGGCCCAGGTGAACTGAAGGTTGGGGTGGAAGGTGTTGGTGAAGTGGATGAACTGTTCGAGCTCCTCTGGGGAGCAAGAGGCGGTGCCGATACAGTCATCAATGTAACGGAGGAAGAGGTGGGGTTTGGGGCCTGTGTAGGTGCGGAAGAGGGACTGTTCCACGTAACCTACAAAGAGGCAGGCATAGCTGGGGCCCATGCGGGTGCCCATGGCCACCCCCTTAGTCTGTAGGAAGTGGGAGGAATCGAAAGAGAAGTTGTTGAGGGTGAGGACGGGTTCGGCTAGGCAGATGAGGGTGTTGGTGGAGGGGGACTGGTCGGGCCTGCGGGACAGGAAGAAGCGGAGGACCTTGAGGCCATCTGCATGCGGAATACAGGTGTATAGGGACTGGACGTCCAGGGTGAAAATGAGGTGTTGGGGGCCAGGGAATTGGAAGTCCTGGAGGAGGTGGAGGGCGTGGGTGGTGTCACGGACGTAGGTAGGGAGTTCCTGGACCAAAGGGGAGAAAATGGAGTCCAGATAGGTGGAGATGAGTTCGGTGGGGCAGGAGCAGGCTGAGACGATGGGTCGACCAGGGCAGGCAGGTTTGTGGATTTAATGAGGCCACTGGTAATTCAACTGCCTGCATTATGCTCATGATCAAATCTGCTCACTGTAAGTAAAGGGAAAGAATTTCACACTCATGCCATCTACCAATTCTAAACTATCACCCATTACTTTCCCTGGCATGATTTGTCAATTCCAAGCGGACATGAACAACTGTCAAAGATAAAGAGAAACAGCCGAAGGAGTGTAAATTACAGTACAACACAGATAATGGGAACTGCAGATGCTGCAGAATCCGAGATAATAAAGTGTGGAGCTGGATGAACACAGCAGGCCAAGCAGCATCTCAGGAGCAGGAAAGCTGACGTTTTGGGCCTAGACCCTCCTAAGATGCTGCTTGGCCTGCTGTGTTCATCCAGCTTCACGCTTTATTATCTCTTACAACACAACACAGGTCTGTCACCCCCGGCCACATGAGATACTGTCGCACTGTGACAAGTGCCATCTTTCAGATGAGATGTTAGACCCAAGGTTTTGCCTGCACTCTCAGATGAAGGTATTCAAGATCTTATGGCACAATCTGAAAGAACAGCGGAGGAATTCTCCATTCATCCAGGCCAATACTTATCATACAATCAACATCAATTGAACAGATTGTCCGGTCATTATAACATTGTTGTTTACGGGTTTAGTACAAAACAGTTATGCATGTCCCACATTACAATAATAATTACACTTCGAAAGCATTTCATTGGCTGTAAATCACTTTGGGATATTCTGGGTTTATGAAAGTTGAAAGTTCTAGCCCTGCAAACGATTTTCCTTTTCAAGCATTAATCTGTTAGATCTTAAGCAAGCTTTGACTATTTTGTTATTATTTATTCTGAGAAACAGTATTTATTACTTCTTTCTACAAATGTAGAAAAATGTATTCTAGGTATCTTCAGATTGCCATTGCCAGTCAAGCACATAAGTGTAGGATTTGAAACACATACAGGCCCAAACTGTGTAAGAATGGCAAGTTTCCCTCCCTAAAGGGGTAACAGTGAAACAGCTGGGCTTTCAAGACAATCCAACAACTTCATTCTCTCTTGAAGTGGCAGATCCACATTCAGGTACAACATTTAAAAGACATTATACAGGCACATGAACAAGGAAAGGTATAGAGAGATATGAGCCAAACACAGGCAAATGGGACTAGTTTAGTTTGGGGAAACTTCACCAGCATGGACAAGTTGGACTGAAGGGTCTGCTTCCATGCTGTAGGATTCTGTGACTATTTCCAAAATTTGTTTTTTCAGAACTGAAATTAAAGTCTCAAATTGCCACTGTGGGATTCTAACTCACCCACCCAGAGATATAACGTCAATAATTTTATAATAAAACCAAAGTTGAGGAACAGGTTTACAGACAAAGGGGTTATCATATTGTGTGAGACAATACAGAAGGCATGATTAACCAAATGACCTCCATTTATGAATTAATCACACAATATCAGCATCTTCACAATTCCACAAAACCATATGATTAGCAAGACCTACAATAAGGTTCCGCAAGGTAAACTGGTAAGGAAGGTTAGATCACATGGGTTTCAGTCAGAACTAGCCAATTGGATACAAAATTGGCTTGAGAGTAGGAGAGAGAGGGTGGTGGTAGAACGTTGTTATTAAGGCTGGAGGCTTGTGAGCAGTGATATGCCACAAGGATCGGTGCTGGGTCCACTGCTGTTCGTCATTTATATAGACAATTTGGTTGAAATATAGGAGGCATGGTTAATACATTTGTGGATGATACCAGGATTGGTGCTTTAGCAGACAGTGAAGATTATCTAAGAATACAATGGGATCTTGGTCAACTGGACCAGCGGGCCGAGGAATAGCAGAGTTTAATTTACCTAAATGCAAAGTGTTGCAAACCAGGGCAGGATTTACACAGTTAATGGCAGGGCCTGAGGGTGTGTTGTCACACAGACCTAGGAGTGCAGGTAGACAGATTGGTGAAGGTGGTACCTGGTACACTGGCCTTCATCAGTCACAGCAGTGAATTCACAAGTTGGAATGTCATGTTACAGCTGTACAATACGTCAGGGAGGCTACAGCTGAAGTACTGCGTTCAGTTCTGGTCACCCTGCTTTAGGAAGGCATTAGTTAACTGGAAAGGATGCAAAAAAGATTTACAAAGGATGTTACTGAGACTGGAAGGTTTGAGTTAAGGCTGGTACATTTTTTTCCCCCCTGGAGCTAGGAGGCTGAAGGACCTTATACAGGGACACAGATATGGTGAATAACCAGGATCTTTTTCCCCAGGGTAGGGGATGTCAAACTCGAGGGTGCAGTTTTCAGAGAGAGAGAGGAATTATTTAAAAGGGACCTGAGGGACAACTTTTTCACAGAGAGGATAATGTGTATATGGAATAAGTTGCCTGAGGAAGTGGTAGAGGCAGTACAATTGCAACATTTAAAAAGCATTTGGACAGATACAATAGGAAAGGTTTAGAGGGATAGGGGCCAAATGCAGGCAGATAATTTTAGGAAATCTGGTCAGCACTGGCCCAACGGCCTATTTCCATGCTGTTTGTCTCTACAACTCTATGATCACTCGAAAACAGTGATGGAATATTACAACCTATTTCCCACGACTCTTGGTTTGAATGTATTTTCTAATTTTCTGAAAATTCATCATTCATGAAGGAGCAGAAGAGAAAACTTGGGGACTCAAATCCTGCAAACACTTTGTGGCTGGGCGAGATGAATAAAAAATGATAAGGGTAAGATAGACAAAATTCTGAAAGAAGGCTTATCATCATTCTGGAACAATGAACATGGAAGCATCATAACGAAAATTCAGTGACAATATCAGAACGCTTATGCCTTGAGAATTCCAGCTCACTTTCTCGAGCATTCAACTGCAGTCTGACTCCCTTATGCAACAGATCCTGTTACCCTACTTGGTAGATACTCCACACATTCACCTTTTCAGCTAAAAGAAAACGAAATCTTCCAGTAAATAGAATTTTCCTCAAGTTAAATTCTCCCTAATGGCCAGGCTGACTGTGGCCTAACAGGATCTCTTATTATCCACAATGTGAAATTAAACTTGTCATTTTTTTCAGCCCTTATTATTACAATTGAAGTTTCCAACAACATTGTATCTGATGTCTTTCTTAAAACACAACATTGATGTAACTGGTGACTTTTGTTTCAAAACTGGGAAGTTATTACAACTGTAAAGAATAACGGCAGGGTACAGTTACACAGTCAACCTTGAAAGGGATAAAATGGACAACTTGAAATATAATCATTTGCTGGGCAAGCATTTACCAATCGGTGTTGCAACTTCCAGAATGTGGATGAACATCGACAGGTTTTAGCAACTGTTAACCCAGAAATGTCAAAATAGGTAAACTGGGTAAGTTTGATTGAATCTATTTATATTATTAAAAGCTTTGTGTTTAGAGTGTGCACACAGTATCACAACTCTCACAGCGTCAGAGGACACAAAATAGAAATTGACCTTCACTAAATGAACACTCCAGACTGAGATTGTGTCAGAGATAATGGGAACTGCAGATGCTGGAGAATCCGAGATAACAAAGTGTGGAGCTGGATGAACACAGCAGGCCAAGATGCTGCTTGGCCTGATGTGTTCATCCAGTTCCACACTTTGTTACACTTTGTTATCTTTAGTCCAGACTGAGGTTACATTTTGTCAATTAGTTGTAGAGTCAGAGAGTCATACAGCACAAGACAGGCTCTTCAGCCCATTGGATCTGTACCAACTTATCTATGCTAATTCCACTTCCCAGCACTTGGTCCGTAACCTTGAGTGTTATGACATTTTTAGTGCTCATTCATGTTTTTTTTTTAAAAAGTTCTAAAATTTCCCACCTCAATTACCCTCCTATGCAGTGCCTTCCAGATTCCCACCAGCCTCTGAGTAAAAAAACATTTCCCTCAAATCCCCTCGACATCCTCTTCTTCCCCTAAAAATGATGCATCCTTGCATTCGATCTTTCAATGAAGGAAACAGCTGCTTCCAATCAACCTTCTCCATGTCCTTTATAATCTTATACACCTCTATCAGGTCCCCCCTCAATTTTCTCTGCTCCAAAAGAAGATATCAGACAACTAATTAAAAGAAATAAAGTTTCAGAAAAACTTCAGACATAGTAGTAGTTATTGAACCATCAATTCCTGACTTCCCAAAACCTGTCCACCATCTACAAGGCACAAGTCAGGAGTGTGATGGGATACTCCCCACTTGTCTGGATGGGTGCAGCCCCAACAACACTCAAGAAACTTGATGCCATCCAGAAAAAAGCAGCCCACTTGATTGGCACCACATTCACAAGCATCCACTCCCTCCACCACCGACGCTCAGTAGCAGCAGTACGTACTATCTACAAGATGCATTGCAGAAATTCAAAGATCCTCAGACAGCAACTTTCAAATCCAAAGTCACTCCCATCTAGGAGGACAAGGGCATCAGAAAAATGGGAACACCACCCCCTGCAGGTTCACCTCTAAGCAACTCACCAACCTGACTTGGAAATATATCATTGTTCCTTAACTGTCACTGGGTCAAAATCCTGGAATTCCTTCCCTAAGGGCACTGTGGGTCAACCCAACACCCACAGCCAATGAATGAATAAATTTAATAAATTAAAGGCCCCTCTGTCATTCAACAAGTTCTTCAACCTAGGCTACTGTTGTTACTTCAACTGTACAAGGCAGTGAGACCACACCTGGAATACTGCATACAATTTTGGACTCCTTACTGGAGGACGGATGCAGTTGAGTTGGAAGCAGCTCAGATGAGTTTCGCTTGATTGATTCCAGGGATAAGGGGTTTGCCTTAAGAAGAGAGATTGATGAGTTTAGGCCGATATGTTTTGGAGTTCAGAAGAATGAAAGGAAATCTAATTGAGGTCTATAAGGCGCTAAAGGAGATTGATAAAATAGAGAAGCTGTTTCCTCATGGGGGCAATTTAGAATGAGCCATCATAGTTTTATTATAAGGTGTAGCAGATTTAAAACAGAGATGAGGAGGAATTATTTCTCTCAAATGGTCATGAATCTGTGGAATTCACCTATTCAGAGTGTGGTGGATCCTGGGCCATTGAGTAACTCTAAGGTGACAGATTTTTACTTGGTAATCAGTTTAAGGGTTATGGGGACAGGGCAGGAAAGTGAAGTTGAGGCCAAGACGAAATCAGCTATGATCGTATTGAATGAAGGAGCAGACTCAAGGGACTGCATTGTCTAGTCCTGCTTCTAGTTCTTATATACACCTATGTCTACAGGAATAGTACCAGAAGACTGGAGTATAGCAAATGTTGTCCCCTTGTTCAAGAAGAGGAGTAGAGACAACCCAGGTAATTATAGACCAGTGAGCCTTACTTCGGTTGTGGGTAAAGTGTTGGAAAGGATTATAACAGATAGGATTTATAATCATCTAGAAAGGAATAATTTGATTAGGGATAGTCAACACGGTTTTGTGAAGGGTAGGTCGTGCCTCACAAACCTGATTGAGTTCTTTGAGAAGGTGACCAAACAGGTGGATGAGGGTAAAGCGACTGATGTGGTATATATGGATTTCAGTAAATCATTCGATAAGGTTTCTCACAGTAGGCTACTGCAGAAAACACGGACGCATGGGATTGAGGGCGATTTAGCGGTTTGGATCAGAAATTGGCTAGCTGTAAGGAGGCAGGGGGTGGTGGTTGATGGGAAATGTTTAGCCTGGAGTTCAGTTACTAGTGGTATACCGCAAGTATCTGTTTTGGGGCCACTGCTGTTTGTCATTTTTATAACTGACCTGGATGAGGGCATAGAAGGATGGGTTAGTAAATTTGCAGATGACACTAAGGTTGGTGGAGTTGTGGATAGTGCGGAAGGATGTTGCAGGTTACAAAAGGACATAGATAAGCTGCAGAGCTGGACTGAGAGGTGGCAAATGGAGTTTAATGTGGAAAAGTATGAGGTGATTCACTTTGGAAGGAGGAACAGGAATACAGAGTACTGGGCTAACAGTAACATTCTTGGTAGTGTGGATGAGCAGAGATATCTCGGTGTCCATGTGCAGAGATCCCCGAAAGTCGCCACCCAGGTTGATAGGGTTGTTAGGAAGGCGTATGGTGTGTTAGGTTTTATTGGTAGAGGGATTGAGTTTTGGAGCACTGAGGTCATGTTGCAGCTGTACAAAATTCTGGTGCGGCCACACTTTCAGTTCTGTACAGTTCTGGTTGCCACATTACCAAAAGGATGTGGATGCTTTGGAGAGGGTGCAGACGAGGTTCACCAGGATGTTGCCTGGTATGGAGGGTGCTAGCTATGAAGAAAGGTTGAGTAGGTTAGGATTATTTTCATTAGAAAGACGGAGATTGAGCGGGGACCTGATTGAGGTCTACAAAATCATGAGGGGAATAGACAGGGTGGATAGCAAGAAGCTTTTTCCCCCTCCAGAGTGGGGGACTCAATTACTAGGGGTCATGAGTTCAAAGTGAGAGGAGGAAAGTTTAAGGGAGATATGCGTGGAAAGTTCTTTACACAGAGGGTGGTGGGTGCCTGGAACGCGTTGCCAGCGGAGGTAGTGGACGCAGACATGTTCGCGTCTTTTAAGATATATTTGGACAGGTACATGGATGGGCAGGGAGCAAATGGACACAGACCGTTAGAAAATAGATGGCAGGTTAGACAGAGGATCTTGATCGGTGCAGGCTTGGAGGGCCGAAGGGCCTGTTCCTGTGCTGTAATTTTCTTTGTTCTTTTCTTTGTTCTTTGATTAGATAGGGTGGACAGTGAGAGCCTTTTTCCTCAGATGGTGATGGCTAGCACGAGGGGACATAGCTTTAAATTGAGGGGGTGATAGATCATAGGACAGATGTCAGAAGGAGGTTCTTTACTCAGAGAGTAGTAAGGGCGTGGAACACCCAGCCTGCAACAGTAGTAGACTTGACAACTTTAAGGGCATTTAAATGGTCACTGGATAAACATATGAATGATAATGGAATAGTGTAGGTTAGAAGGGCTTCAGTTTGGTTTCACAGGTCGGCGCATCGAGGGCTGAAGGGCCTGTACTGCACTGTAATGTTCTATGTTCTTACAATTTAATCTCCATGTCCTTTTGTTTCCCTCAGCTCAAAACATCCGTCAATTCATGACTTGCTTATGTTCAACAGTTAACAATGCACAGCTCCATTCAGTCGAGAATTCCAAAGATCTGCAGCCCTCTAAGTGAAGAAATCTCTCCTTTAGTCCTAAATGGCATACACCATAATTTAAGAATGACATACCTAACTTGAGAGTTCAGAACTAGGAAAATTAACCATCCAGCACCTAGCTGTTGAAGCCCTCAAGAATGTTTGTTAAAGTGATAATGGGTTGTGATCGTCACTGATAAAGCTAACATTTGTTGCCCACCCCAGAATTGGTCTTGACGCGATGGAATGATAAGGACAGGTTTCCCTCACTTCAGGTCAGTACTGAACTAGATTGTCACAAGAACCAATCAACAGTGATTACATGGTCACCATTAGACCAGCATTTTTAATTCCCCATTGTTAGTGAATTCAAATTTCACCATAGGTGGAGAGGAATAGACAGGTCAAAGATGCAGGGATTGGAGCCAGTAAAGATGAGCGTTGGTGGGGAGGTAGGAAGGAGATAGGTCAGTCCAGGGAGGACGGACATATCAAGGGGGCGGGATGAGGTGAGTAGGTAGGAAATGGGGGGGGCGGGGTAGGGCTTGAAGCCCAGGTTGACAGGGCTGTTAAGTAGGCATAGAGTGTTTTAGCTTTTATTAATAGAGGGATCGAGTTCCGGAACCAAGAAGTTACGCTACAGCTGTACAAAACTCTGGTGCGGCCGCACCTGGAGTATGGTGTACAGTTCTGGTCACCGCATTATAAGAAGGACGTGGAAGCTTTGGAAAGGGTGCAGAGGAGATTTATTAGGAGGATGTTGCCTGGTATGGAGAGAAGGTCTTACGAGGAAAGGCTGAGGGACTTGAGGCTGTTTTCATTAGAGAGAAGAAGGTTGAGAGGTGAAACCTCTTGAAACATATAAAATAATCAGAGGGTTAGATAGGGTGGATAGGGAGAGCCTTTTTCCTAGGATGGTGACGGCGAGCACGAAGGGGCATAGCTTTAAATTGAGGGGTGAAAGATACAGGACAGATGTCAGAGGTAGTTTCTTTACTCAGAGTAGTAAGGGAATGGAATGCTTTGCCTGCAACGGTAGTAGATTTGCCAACTTTGGGTACATTTAAGTCGTCATTGGACAAGCATATGGAGGTACATGGAATAGTGTAGGTTAGATGGGCTTGAGATCGGTATGACAGGTCGGCACAACATCGAGGGCCGAAGGGCCTGTACTGTGCTGTAATGTTCTATGTTCTAACTTGGTGTGATTCTGCAATCGGGCAGCATTTGCTAAACAATACAGAGTGCAAGAAGAATTATAGTGACAACCAATTTAGGGGTTTCAAGGTGAACTTAAGGTTGGGATGGAAGGTGTTGGTGAAGTGGATGTTCACACTCTGGTGCCTCCCAGAACCTACATATGCTATTACACAGGGCCTCCTTCTTTGCAAACAGTCAGTGGATCATTTCTCAGAGAAAGGCCCTAGCCAATAAGAGTCATTCTGCTCAGTTCAAAATCTAAACATCACAGTCAATCATCTTTAACTGCTGATCATTACATTCCATGGTAACCTTTCTACTTGGCCAACTAATCAGCCTTCTCCTCTCATCCAGTATAAATCTCATTTTTCCATTTTAGTAGTATCCTTACATAATTGAGTTGCTTGCAACTCAAATAGGTTCAACAAAGTAGTATTTTTCAGCAATACGCAAATACTCCCGAACAATGATATATCATTTATTTCATGGCTGATCTGTTCTTTATCCATTCAATTTGCTGTATATTATTGCTGCCCTTACCTAAAATAAAACAAGTGACGTCAGTCCTGAAAGCT
Source organism: Stegostoma tigrinum (assembly GCF_030684315.1). NCBI lineage: Eukaryota > Metazoa > Chordata > Chondrichthyes > Orectolobiformes > Stegostomatidae > Stegostoma > Stegostoma tigrinum. The sequence continues at coordinate 368,497 of NC_081379.1, read as the reverse complement.
TCACTGTCCCCACATCTTTCACTTTTCGTTTTACAACTTTTTCCTTTGGGGGTGAGTGGGTGAGGGGAGGGGGCTGAAAAAAGATGTATACTGTTACAGCCACATAAAGAATGCAACCTTAAACTCTCCAAATCACATGCCATCTTGACTTGGTACTACATTACTGTTTCTCCAACGTCCCTGGGTCAAAATCCTGGAAGGCCCCTCCCCAAACAGTACTGTAGGTATATCTACATTATGGACTGCAGTGGTTCAAAATGGAAGCTCACCTTGATCTCTTCAAGGGCAATTAGCAATGAGCAATAAGTGCTGGCCTCGCCAGTGATGCACAACACTTCTCAAAGCAAAGTGCCTGAAGTATCTATGTGAATAAGTCTTACTGAAATTGAATAGAGCCTCATTGTTACTATTGCTAGATCCTGGGTAGGATATGCATGGCTTGGAGGGCGTAAGTACCAGTTCTCTGGATTTAGGGATCATTCTAGAAGAGATTAAGTAAGCTAGGTGTATATCCCCTATAGTATATAAGGCTGAGAGGTGGTCTCGTTGGCACATTTAAAAAAATTCTCAACCATGAGGGGTAGATACGAAATGCTTCTCTGACTGGTTAGAATCATACCTGGCACAATCAAGATGATTATGGTAGTTGAAGATTAGTTATCTCAACTCTAGGACATTTCTGCAAGAGTTCAAGGTAGTGTCCTAAGCCAACCATCTTTGGATGCTTTTTCATCCATCATAATGTCAGAAGTGGGGATAATCACTAAAGATTGCACAACGTTCAGAACAATTCATGACTCCTCAGAAACTGAAGCTGATCATGCCAAAATATAGCAAGACCAGACAATGTCCAAGTTTGATCTAACAAGTGTCAACTAAAATTCATGCCAGACAAATCAGGTAATGGTCGTTTCCATTGAAACGAGGATCTAACTGTCATCCCTTGACATTCATGACATTACCATTATTGAATCCTCCATTATCAATATCCTGGAAGTTATCATTGACCAGAAACTGAACTGGATCATCATCAAAAGATACAGTGGCTTCAAGTGCAGGTCAGAGGCCAGGAATCCTCATTTCCCCACCCCTAAAAGCCTGTGCACCATCTACAAGGCACAAGTCAGGGATATGATGGAATACTTCCCACTTGCCTGAATGGATGGAGCTCCAACAATACTCGAAGTTTGATGCCATCCACAATAAAGGAGCCCACTTGACTGGCACAATACCAACAGTATGTAGCATCTACAAAATGCACTGCAGAAATTCACCAACTTTCCTTATACAACACCTCAAACTCACAATCACGACAATGTAGAACAGCAAGGAGCAACAGATTGTTTTATGGGCAAAGGTTTAGACAGATTTGGATTTTACTCATTGGAATTTAGTAGAATGAGGGCTGATCCTATTGAAACATATTGGATTCTTAAGGCGCTTCACAGGGTAAATGCTGAGAGAATGTAACTCCTCATGGGAAAGTCTAAGACCAGAGAGCATATTGTCAGAATAAAAGGGTGCCAATTTAAGACTGAGAGAAGGAGGAATTTCTTCTCTCAGAGGGCTGAGCTCTTTGGAATTCCTTGCCACAGAGAATTCTTCAAGTCTGAGGGAAATAGCTTCTTGATCAATCAGGAATCAAAGATTCTGGAGAAAGACCAGGAAAGCAGGGATGAGGAATGCTACAACAGCCATGATCCTACTGAATGACATGGCATTGAGGGGCCAAACAGTCCTGTTTTTATTTCTTGTGGTCTTAAAGATACATGGGAACACTGCCAACTGCTAGATCCCTTCCCACCCCAAAGTCACTCACCATCTTGTCTTGGAAATATATCACCATTCCTTCAGTGTCTCTGGATCAAAATCCTGCAACTCACTGCCTAAGGGCATCATGGATCTACCTACAGCACATGAACTGCAGTGGTTCAAGACGGCAGCTTACCATCACCTATGAGGGCAATTAGGGACAGACAAGAAATGCTCACCAAGCCAGAGATACCCACATCACGAGTGAATAAAGAAATAGTTGAGTACAGACATAGGCTGATGGAATTCATATTTATACATGCAATAGGATTCATATGCTTTGGATGCTGAGAGACTTAGGGAGGTAATGTATTGTGGATACAGGGAGAGTGCAGGATGTGGAACTGAGGTATATGATTGGCTGAGGTCTTATTCAATGTCAGAGCAGGGCCAAAAGGCCAAATGTCTTGTCCTGATCCTATTATTTATACTCTGAAGGGCAGTGGAAATCTGAAGCCTCTCCTCCAAAAAGCTATTGAGGCTAGGAATGAATCGAAATTTCTAAACTAAGATTGAGAGTTCTGTTCAACCATGATATTAAGGGCTAAGGAACCAACGCAGGTGAATGGAGTTATGAGACAGATCAGCCATGATCTAATACAACTGCACAGCAGGCTCAAGGGGATGAACGACTTCCTGCTGTTCCTATGTGAACATGTATCATAAACTAGCATTTCAACATTCAGAAACTATTCTAGTAATGAAGAACCCAAAAGGAGAGATATTGATCCAGTCACCACATTCTGCACAATGTCGAATATTTCTTCAGTTCTGAAGAAGAGTTATGTCTTTATATCATCAAGCCTGCCGACAAGGGTGGTGCTGTTATCTTACGTACTGACCTCTAAAACGGCAGAGGCAGAGCGGCAGCTCTCGAGCAATTCCTATCTCCCCCCAATTATGACCCCACCATGGAATATCAGGCCATTGTGTCCACGACTGTCACCAACCTCATATCATCTGGGAATCTACTCCACAGCCTCCCAGCTCAGACCCACTACCACGCACAGCCCACTTCCACCTTCTCCCCAAAATCCACAAACAATTGGCAGACCCATTGTTTCTGCCGGTTCCTTACCCATTGAAGTTATTTCTCCCTGCCTCAACTCTACTTTTTCTCCCCTTGTCCAGTCCATCAACACTTTCATCCACAATTCTCCTGACGCTTTATGTCAGTTTCATAACATCCAGTTTGCAGGCTCCAGCCACCACCTCTTTCCCATGGATGTACAATCCCTTCACATGTCCATCCCCTACAAGGATGGTCTCAGGGTGCTCTGCTTCTTCCTGGAACAATGGCCTTAACTGGCCTCATTCTCCAACACTCATCTGCCTGGCTAAGCTCATCTTCATCTTGAACAACTTCTTTAACTCTTCACACTTTCTTCAGAAGACCATAGATGATAGGAGCAGAATTAAGCTATTTGGCCCATCCAGTCTGCTTCGCCATTCGATCACGGCTGGTATGTTTCCCAACCCCCATTCTCCTGCCTTCCATCCATAACCCTCGATCACCTTAACAAATAAAATCTCTGTTTTAAATAGATTCAATGACTTTGCTTCCACTGGTTTTGTGACAATGTGTTCTACAGATTTACCACCCTCTAGCTAAAGGAATTCCTCATCTCAGTCCTAAAGGGCTGTCCCCTCTCTCTGGGGCTGTGCCCCCGGGTCCAAGCTTTTACTACTAGTGGAAACATCTCCTCCACATCTAGTCTGTCCAGGCTTCCTCAGTATTCTGCAAGTTTCGGTCAGAATCCCCCGACCTCATCCTTCTAAACTCCATCGAATGCAGACAGAGTCCCCATCCACTCCTCATATGACGAGCCATTCATCCCCAAGATCATTGTTGTTGGCCTCCCTGGACCTCCCCCAACACCAACACATCCTTCCTTAGATTCAGGGCCCAAAACTGCTTACAATATTCCAAACGCGATCTGACCAGAGCCTTATGTGGACTCAGCAATACATCCCTGCTCATGTTCTAGCTCTTTTGAAATGGTTGCCAACATTGCATTTGCCTTCCTCACTGCCAAATGAACCTGCATGTTAACCTGAAGAGAATCCTTTCTGTTTCAGGTTTCTGAAGCTTATCCCCATTTAGAAAATAATCTATGGCTCTATTCTTCCCACCAAAGTGCATAAACTCACTCTCTTACCCTGTCCAAGTCCTTCTAAATCCTTCTAAAGCCTCCCCACTCCCTCAACCTATCTTTGTGTCATCTGCAAACTTAGGAATAATATTCCTTTGTCCAGATCATTAATGTATAACATGAAAAAGTGAGGATCCAACATATACTTCTGTGTAACTCCACTGGTCATTGACTGTCATCCCGAAAAAGACCCTGTTATGCCTACTGTCTTCTGTAAGTCAGCCAATCCTCTCTCCATGCCAGCATCTTGCCCAACACCACGGTATCTTATATCATTTAGCAGCCTCCTGTGCAGTACCTTGTCAAAATCCAAACAGATGATGTCTACTGGCTCCCTTTTGTCTCATTTGCTCGTTACCTCCTCAAAAAATCTTAACAGATTTGTCAGGCAGGGCCACCCCTTGATGAAGCTGTGCTGATTCAGCCCTATTTTACCATCACCTTCAGGTTAAAGGTGTGGTCATGGGTACATATAGGGGCCCTAGTTATGTGTGTCCCTTTGTGGGCTACATGGAACATTCTCTGTTCCAGTCCCACTCAGACCTCCACCTACAATCTTTCTCCAGTACACTGATGACATCATTGGTGCTGTTTCCCTCTCATGTTCAGAATTGGAAAGTTTATCAATTTCGCTTCCAGTTTCCACCCCACGCTCACATTCACCTGGTCCATCTCTGACTCTTCCCTTTCTTGACAGCCTTATTTCTATTTCAGGAATAAGCTGGCCGCTGATGCACACTTCAAACACACCAACTCCTACAGTTACCTCAACCACACATTCCCACAACCTACCTCCTGGAAAGTCTCCATCCCATTATTTCAGTTTCTCCATCTCTGTCCCATCTGTCCTCCCACACTTCCACCCTTGCCCCTTCTCTTCCCTCCCACAACAGCGATAGGGTTCCCCTTATCCCCACCTACCATCCCACCAGCAGCCACATCCAGAAGATCATCAGATGCCATTTCTGCCAATTCCAGCAAGATGCCACAACCGGACACATATTCCCCTCTCCTCCCTTGTCCACCTTCTGCAGGGACTGTTCCCTCTGGGATACCCTGGTCCATACCTCCTTCATCCCCAACACCTCCCCACAGCTCTCCGGCACTTTCCCCTGTAACTGGCGAAGGTGCAACACCTGCCCATTTACCTCCTCCCTCCCCATTATCCAAGGACCCAAACAGTCCTTCCAGGTGAAGCAACACTTCACCTGTACTTCCCAGAATCTAGTCTACTGCATTCGCTGCTCACAAAATGGCCTCCTCTACATTGGGGAAACCAAGCATAGACTTGGTGACCGCTTCGCAGAATATCTATGTTCTGCTTGCAAAAAAGACCCTGAACTACCTGTTACCTGCCACTTCAATGCAGCACCCTGCTCCCTGACCAACAGGTGTCTCTCTGGCTTGCTACAGCGTTCCAGTGAAGCCCAACACAAGCTGGAGGAACACCACCTCTATTTCCTCCTGGGGACCCTACAGCCCTCCCGACTCAATATTTAGTTCAATAGTTTTAGGGTCTAAACTCCTCTATGTCCCAGCCCCCCATCCCACACACCAGGCCTTGTTGCCACATAGTCTGCCACTCCACACTCCCTGTTGTTAGTCACTAACAGTCCCCATTAACAACTATTCACCCTCCCAGTCTGATCATTAGCAACTCCTTTGTCTGTCCAAGTGTCGTTCTCTCTCTTTGGGCTCTATCCTATCGTTTACTCCCTACCCCACCCACCTCCCTATTTTTTGCCTGTAAACTGACATTTACCCAGCCACCATCAGTTCGAAGGAAGAGTCACCAGATCCAAAGCGGTAACTCTGCTTTTTCCTTCACAGATGCTGCCAAACCTGCTGGGCTTTTCAAGCAACTTTGTTGTAAATGAAGTGAAATGTTGGAGGAGAATTAAAAATATGACCATTGCATTTTCCAGTATGGAAACAGGTAGAGTCATTTCATAATAACCCAGGAGGCTGACTGAAATGTATTGACAAAGACTTTTGAAAAGTAGAGAGTATTCAAAGAGTTGAGGAGGATTCTTCTCTCTCAAAGAATGTGACTTTGTGGAAGTACCGCAAAGGGCATTCAAGGCTGAGGTTATTAAGTACGTCCAAGGTTGAAACAAACAAATTTCTAATTATTAATTGAGTCGGGAGGGCTGTAGGGTCCCCAGGAGGAAATAGAGGTGGTGTTCCTCCAGCTTGTGTTGGGCTTCACTGGAACGCTGTAGCAAGCCAGAGAGACACCTGTTGGTCAGGGAGCAGGGTGCTGCATTGAAGTGGCAGGTAACAGGTAGTTCAGGGTCTTTTTTGCAAGCAGAACATAGATATTCTGCGAAGCGGTCACCAAAGCAGAACATAGATATTCTGCGAAGCGGTTGATGAATTAAGGATTAAGGGGCCACGTCAGGAAAGTGCTGCTAAGGAATTATCAGATCAGTCTTGATCTCAATAAATGGCAGAGTAGATTCATTGGGCTGAATGGCCTACTTCTGTTCCTACATGGTTAAGATCCTGAGAAAAGAATTGAAGAGAACAGAGTTAAAGTACATGAAGCCCTACAATAACAGATTCCACATTCAATACTCAATATGCCCACTTTGACAAGTGATCTCACCACATTGGAGTGCAGCGGTTCAAGGAAATGGCTCGCACCCACTTTCTCAAGGGTAAGTAGTGACAGGAAACAAATGCTTATCAGTGACACTCACAATGTAAGAATAAATTTCAAAAGATGTTGTCCAGCAACTTTGAGAAGGTGATCCTGTCTTGGTTGAACTTGCACAGACATCTTGGGGCGGCACAGTGGCTCAGTGGTTAGCACTGCAGCCTCACAGCACCAGGTACCCGGGTTCGATTCCACCCTCAGGTAACTGTCTGTGTGGAGTTTGCACATTCTCCCTGTGTCTGCGTAGGTTTCCTCCCACAGTCCAAAGATGTGCTGACAAGGTGGATTGGCCATGCTAAATTGCCCAGAGTGTTCAGGGGTGTGTGTGTGGGTTATTGGGGGATGGGTCTGGCTGGGATGCTGCAAGGGGCGGTGTGGACTTGTGGGGCCAAAGGGCCTGTTTAGAGAATCTAATCTTTCCAGCAGTCGTCAGCAAACGGCAGAAATAACCTCCCTACAAAGGCTGCAGAACAACCAACCTACCTGGGATAAGATCAGGTAACTCTGGACAGACCAGGGTTTAAATTCAACACCTCCCATTTATATGGTGAGCTACTTACTGTATAAATCCACCAAACAGTAGGGAAACTGCATCATACAAGCGGGTTGATGTATTTAATACTGTGTAGGCGTCTGCATGCTACAACATGTAATTGGTATAATGCTGACAGAATGAGTCAATTTCGCTGTAACAAAAATGAAGATTGAAGAAACTGACAACCAACAGTGGTTGTTTAGACTGCATATCACACCTATTATATACTCACTTTATAAACAAAAGGTTACAATAAAATGGTTTTACTAAAACAGTTCACTCGAGACTCAGAAATGCAAAATACTGCAGATCTGGAAATTTGATACAAAAAATTTAATCGTGGAAATAATTAGCAGGCCAGGCAGCTGTGAAGAGAACGACAGCCTTGCCCCTCTCCAGTTCTGCAATGTCCTCCAAAACCGTTACCTACCAAGATATATTAATGCCTCTAATTCTGGGCTCTTGCAAAAATATAAAGCTGATGGCCTTGGGAGATACAGGGTAGCAGATTTAAAGATAGGGAGAAATTACTTCAAAACAATTTACCATCCCACACTGTGGCACATGCCAGGACATTGAGTATTCAGTAATTTGGGAATTCAAATCCCACAACAGTTTCAAAATTTGATTTCAGTTTAAAAGTAAAACCTGGAAAGTAGATGATTCCTATCAGTAGAAGTGATCATGAAGCAATTAAATTACTGTTAAACAAATACACAAACTGCTGGAGAAACTCAGAATCTCCCCACCTCTGACCTCATCCTGTGTCCAAACCTTCCTCTCGTCCCCACCTCCTTGACCTGACAATCTGTCCATCTTCCTTCTCATCTATCCAACCCACCCTTCCCATTGACCAATCTCTACAACCCCCTGCCTGCATTCACCCATCATCAGTTCACCTAACTTCCCCCCAGCCCTCCCCCTCCCATTTACTTTTGAGCTCCCTTCCCTGTCCCCAGACCTGAAGAAGGGTCCAGATCCAAAACGTCAACTTTCCTGTTCCTGATACTACTTGACCTGCTGTGTTCCTCCAGTTCCACACTACTGATTCTGACTTCCAGCATCTGCAGTTCTCGCTATCTCCTTATCAACAAATAGGACATTTTCAAGTTGACGGGCACTGAATAGTGGAATGCTTACAAGGGTCAGTGCTGGGGCCTCAGCCTAAAATCTATATTTAATATCTTAGATGGACAAAGACTACTGGAGAGAGATAGCAGGAACTGCAGAAGCTGGAGAATCCAAGATAACAAGGTGTAGAGCTGGATGAACACAGCAGGCCAAGCAGCATCATAGGAGCAGGAAGTCTGATGTTTCAGGCCTAGAAGGGTCTAGGCCCAAAAGGTAGCCTTCCTGCTCCTATGATGCTGCTTGGCCTGCTGTGTTCATCCAGCTCTACACCTTGTTATCTCAGACAAAGAGTACAGTAGTTTTTTTTAAAGCCAACCATCAGGTACATGACAACTCTGGAGCAGGTGGGAACTGATTCTGGGGCTTATTGCTTGAAAGGTAGGGACACTATCACTATGTCACAAGAGCCCCTCAACTAGGTTTGCTTACGATACAAAGATAGGTAGAAAGGTAAGCTGTGGGGTGGAATAAAAAGGCTGCCGAAGAGATACAGACAGGTTAAACAAGCACACAAAACTGGCAGATGGAATACAACATAAGGAAGCGTGAAGTTGTTCACTTTATCATAATCAAAAAGTAGAATACTTTTTAAACGGTGTGAAACTTGTAGATGTAGAGGCTTGGGTGTGCCCGTGCAAGGTACACAGATTTAGACGCAGGTACACAGCAAGCAACAAGGAAAGCAAATGGCAGGTTAACTTTTATTACAAGGGGAAATTGGAATACAGAATAGTATACTTGTGCAGGGCTTCCAAGTGACCACATCTGTAGAACTATGTGCAGTTCTGGTCTGCAGATTTAGGGCAAGACATAATACATCAAAGGCATTATGGTAAAAGGTTCATTATATTAGTCCCTGAGATGAGGGGTTTGAAAACACTTTAGAGGTTGAGCAGATTGAATTTATATTCTCTGGAGTTTAGAAAAATGAGAAATGATCTCACTAAAACATACTTGATTCTGAAGAGTCTTGGAAGGGTAAATGCAAGAGGTTATTTAGAGAGGCTATTCTGAAGTTTCAGAATAAGGGCTGATCAACTTAAGAGAATATTGAAAATATGTTTCTTCACTCAAACAGTTGTGAACCTTCAGGATTCTCTGCCCCATAGACTTGTGGAAACTCAATCAGTTGAATACATTTAAGGTTGGATACAGCGACTTTTAGACTTTCAGGGAACAAAGGGAGGTGAGGAGTGAGCAGGAAAGAGGAGTTGAAGACCACAATTCGTCATGATGGTAATGAACTGCACAGCAGACTTGATAGGCTGAACACCCTAGTCCTGTTCCTGTTTCTTGTATTCATCCTTACCAACACTGTTCTATATGTTACTCCACTCCCGAAACCAATGCGATTAACTTTCAATATCCCATCACAGTTCCTGGCACTGTGAGGGCAACTGGAGAGGAGCAAGAAATAACAGTTTTGCCAGAGATGTGCACATCTTAAAAATGAAAAATAAGAGCATAATTGTATCTGATGAAAAAGTCAAAATTTGCATGCATCTCAAAGTTGGTTGTAAAACTGTTAAAACAAGAACCAAAATACCAATAATTACTGAAGAAAAAAATACTATTCAATCCACTGAACACATTAGATCACAACTGGAATCGACCATAACTGACAGTAAGCAAACCTCAAGGAGAATAAAAGCAAAACAAGTCTAGATAAAAGTTCAGCAGTTCCTCCAGGGTTTAAAGTTTGAAAATAATCCAACAATGTCATCTTAAAATTACACTTCTTGAAAGTGCAGCAATAAACAAGTGGTTTTGAAAGCATTTTATTCCTGAATGCTTCATTTTAATTTATGAAGGAACATTATTAATAGAAGTTTCAACATGTTGGAAAGGGTAGAGAGGGAAACCACAGAACTTTGCAATAAAATGCTTTCTGCAAGATCTTTTCACTTTTTGGTGGAAAATAACCACAGCACGTGCTCACTCGCCGAAATAACCATTCAAAGAATGTGATACAAGTTCTGACTAAGATTTGGCAACTTAAGACATGGGTAAGCATATTGGTTTTAGTACATGAATTCCTAAAATTAGTTATCTTTTTGAAAAAAATCTTTGTTTCACAAGAGGTTTCAACAGTTTCTGGCTGAAAAACCTAACATTTGAGAATAACAAAAAGGTCAGAAGACCAATCAGCCCATGATGTTTGTGCTGCCTCTTAGATAAATCTATCTCATGAGTCCTGTTCCCATGCTTGATTTCAAAAGCCTCACAAAATTTTCTCATTTTGGCATTTATAGAATTCCCTTTTGAAAATGATTCATCAATTCTTTCCACCACCCTATCAAAACTGTTAAGAGAAAACAACTAACATATTGCAGAGCAAGGTGAAATTTTCTAAGACGACTTGTGCTTTCCCTGTTGTTCTTTCAGGAGGCACAGGTGTCGCTGACAAGGTCAGTATTTGTTGCCCAACCTGACATGTCCTTCATCTGAATGCCTTCCTTGAGCCACTGAAGAGGGTATTCCTGGAGAAGTAGAATACCTGAGCAGGTATAGATGGCAGATTTTGTTCTTTATAGGAATCAATCAATAACAGTATCGTGGTCACCACAGCTGAGACTAGTTTCAATTACAGATGCCTTTTTTTCATTGATTAATTGCTGGAATTTGAGCCCAGTCCCCTGAACAACACCTATGCCTTGGTGACATGACCCCTACTCTAGCATCTTTCCAGGTGCTGAACGTCTGCTAGCTACACTGCCAAGTGATGTAGCAAGACTGCAGTCATTTCTATTTGGTTTATTACTTCAGGTGTCACCTATGAAAGATGGGCAATAAGTACACAGATCCATTTCTAAACCAGCAGATTAAATTACTACAATGAGTGCATGGACAACTTGAAACAATTGATCAGTCCTGTTCAGCACAGAAATAAAACAGAAGGTGGCCAAACTACGGCCTCCATGGGAAATTCAGGACAGCATTAGATCCCAGTAGGAGGCATACAACCTGACCAGAAACAAATAACAGACTTGAGTACCACAAGCAGTTTAGAATTCAGTAAAGGATGACAAAGGGACTGATTAAAAGAGTACAAGACCAAGTTTGAGGGGAACATAAAAACTGACGGTAAAAGTTTGTCAGTATGTGGAGGTAAAAAGATTGGTGAAGACAAACCTAAGTCCCTTACAGTCAGAAACTGGAATTTAGAATGGGTAACCAACCAAATACATACTTTGGTTTTGTGTTCACAAAGAAGGATACAAACATACCAGAAATGTTGGGAACATAGGGTTTACTGAGAGGGAGGAGCTGAAGAAAATCAGTATCAGCAGGGAAATGGTGTTGAGGAAATTGATGAGGCTGAAAAAACCTTTACACCCGTAAACCTACATCCCGAAGTACTTAAGGAAATGGCTGTGTAATAGTGGTTGCATTGGTGGTCATCTAGACTCAAACAGTTCCTACAGATGGGATGGCAGCTAATGTAACCTATCTATTTAAGAAGGGGGGAAAAGAGAAAACCGGAAATTATAGTCCAGTCAGCCTGATGTCAGTAGTGGGCGAAATACTAGACTCCATTACGCAAGATTTAATAGCTCAACACTTGGGAAACAGTGGGAGGATCTGACAGAGTCATTATGGATTTATGAAAGGGAAAATCATGTTTGCCAAATCTACCAGAATTCTTTGAGGATGTGACTAGAGTTAATGTGAGGGAGCCAGTGGTTGTGCTTTATTTGGACTTTCTGAAGGTTTTTGACCAAGTCCCATGTAAGGGATTAATGTGTAAAATGCAAGCCTATGGGACTGGGATAGTGCTTAGAGGTTGATAGATAACGAGTTAGAAGACAGGAAATAAAGAGGAGTGATTGGGTCTTTTTCCAAATGGCAGGCAGGGAGGAGGAGGCAGTAAGGGCTGCAGATGCTGGAAGCCAGAGTCAATAAACGTGAAGCTGGAAAAGCACAGCAGGTCAGACAGCATCCAAGGAGCAGGAAAGTCAATGTTTCAAGTCGAAACCCTTCCTCAGGCAATGACTAGTGTCGTACTGCACACAGCAGTTGCTAGGACCCCAGCTATTCACAATGTATCTTAATTATTTCGCTGAGGGAACTAAACATCATACTTCTAAGTTTTCAGATAACGCAAAGCTGGATGGGAGAGTGAGATGAGAGGAGGACGCAGAGATGCTTCAATGTAATTTGAACAGGTTGTGTGAGGGGCCAAATGCAGGGCAGATGCAGCATGATGTGGATAAATATGAGGATCTTCACTTTGTGAGCAAAAACAGGAAGGCTGACTATGATCTGAATGGCTGAGAGTGGGAAAGGTGCAATGAAACCTGGGTGTCTTCGCACGCCAGTCACTGTACATAAGCATACAGGTGCAGCAGGCAGTGAAGAATGTAAATGATATGTTGACCTTCATATCAAAAGTATTAGAATACAAGAGTAGGGATGTCCTGCTGCAAATATACAGGGCATTGGTGGAACAGTTTGTCTCCTTATCTGAGGAAAGATGTTCCTGCAATGGATGGTCTGCAGCTAAGAATTACAAAATTGCTTCTTGGGATGACGAGACTGAAGAATGATGAGACTCAGAATTGGTCAGGATTAGATTTACTGGAATTCAGAAGAATGAAGGGGAATCTCAGAGAAACTTCCAAAATTCTAGCAGACATAGACAGGGTATATGTAGGAAGGATGTTCCCGTTGGTGGGGAGTCCAGAACAGGGGGTCATGATGTAAGGATACAGGGTAGACTATTTAGGAATGAGATGAGGAGAAATTTCTTCACTCAGGGAGTAGTAAGCCTGTGTAATTTGCTAACAACACAGCAGTTGGGGACAAAATGATGTTTGATTTCAAAAAGGGATTAGATATAGCACTTGAAGCTGAGTACTTGAATGGATATAGGGGAAAATGGGAACAGACTAATGAGTCGGATGATCAGCCATGATCAAAATGAATAACTCAGCAGGCTTGAAGGGCCGAATGGCCTACTCCTCCTGCTCCTATTTTCTATGTTTCTATGACCTAGTCTTGCAGCCATTGAATCTATATGGCAAGTCAGTTTAACTTCTGATCAATGGAAACTCCCAGAATGTTGACAGTGGGTAATTCAGTCATGGTAACACCACTGCATGACAAAGGGAGGTGGTTTGAGGAAACAATGTTGTGGCCAGCGCAAGAATAATAAGTGTTATCTCAGGGACCAGTGAAATGCCTTCCTAGTTTTGTTCCCTTTCCATAACACCAATGTTTTGTTCCCTGTCTATGAATGTAAAGTGAGTTTGTAAGGGAATCAGAGTTTTAAATTAGTACAGTTATTCGCCAATGATTTACAACTTTTGGAGTGGCAGGAACCAAACAACTTGAAATGAGTCATATTTTTTGTTAAGTACAGAAAACTGGTTTGTATCTTCTGCGAACCTGGGACTACAGATCTGTACATTTCTGGGAACTACTGCATACTTACAATCTTTAGCATTTTGACAATTCTGAGAATAAGGAACTTGATCTTCAATGTACTATTCAATGGGGCTTGACAAAAAAAAAATCTACTGTTAATAATATGACGCACCCTACATTGTTCTACAGCCCACGGCAATATGGCTAACTCTTAAGTGTCCTCTGAAATAGCCTGCTAATCCACTCCATTCAAGGGCAGTCAAGGATGGGCAACAAGTTCTGGCTCTACCAGTAATCATGAAAGGATAGAGAAAATTACAGAGGTTGGATAACCTATACACTGCATGCCTTCACCTACACAGGAGATCCAAATAGATTACAATTGTGATCTAAGTATTAAAATGGACTCCACATCTCGTTTGAAAGCTGCTGTTGATCTTTAACTAAATTCATCGAAAAAACTGCAGTGTAGACAGCAACCATTACCAAAAATTCAACGGTAACGTTACTTCAGAAGGAAACTAAATGAATTGATGTTCAGCTAAACTTTTGACTTGCCGATTTTTTATGAATAAACATACACAGATGACAACATTGTTGTTTACAAAAAACCTTGACTTCATCAATAATACCATCACACATTTAAATGTTTCTGCAAAAGCCACGCATCTGGAGGGCTTAAAAATACAAACTACAACAGGAAATACACAAACTAAAATGTACGGTATGGGAAAATTAATTTGTCTGCAAATAGACCAGTAATCAAATTCACCAAGCAGTAATGGTGCACAGCATTCAAAATGTCAACTCATTCAGGACGATCTTTTCCAGGGTTGCAGATCGACCACTATATCAAGACATCTGGCTAATCCCCTTAGAGCAAATTCTTGTTTGTGCATGTTAAATGTCTTCAGTCAGGGAGGTATCCTTTATCTGAGCAGTCTGCCTTATTTCAAGTGGGCCATTTTCCTACAAAATAAAGTGTTCCAAACTGCAAAACAGAAACTACTATAACCAAATTCAAAAATGTTCACATGTAGATTAAACTGCCAGGAATGAGTTCAACAGATTTCTGAACTTTAAGTGTAAAGGGCTGATGTATTGATTGCAGGGGACAGTGAGGGAAGTGGAGTTCAGGCCACAATCAACCTTAGATCAGCCTTAATTTTAGTAAACGTCAGCTCTGGGACAAGAGACCAAATGACCTATTCCTGCTCCTAATTCAATATGGTGCCCCTGTGTACAAGTGCCAACTCATCAGCAACTGCTCATTACTCAATATCTTGAAACACAGAAGACAGGAACAGGGTATAGGCTATTTGACCCCTCAGCAAGCCATCCTTGTTCCTGTACATGAATCCTCTTGTTACGAAAATCAACATACAATTTGCCTTCTTTATCACTGTACAAGGACAACCAGGTCTGCCCTCTCCAAATTTACAGGCATTGAAATAATAATCTGGTAGCAGAATATCCACATTACACTTGACTGCTATGGATTTGCCCTGTTCCTTGGTGAGGCAAGAATGACATCAGGAAATGGTTTTCTGAGGTGTTGCCACTAGAATGCTTGAGGAATCTGCATCATTGGTCTGTCAGAAACATTCCCACATCAGAAAAATCCACAGTTACAAAACAAAGATATGAACTGTGGCAATTAAGAATTTACATTGCTTTTCTCTAGTGCCTCCAGAGCTGAGAATCATATAGATCCCTGAAATCTGAGCACAAGATTTAAAATTAAAACAGTTCTGTAACTTAGCAGATTCATTTAAGTTTAATTATTTCAGATAAAATCTCAACATAATGAAAAACAAAAATTGACTAACTTTATTTTTTAAAATAATCATTAAATAAGCTATATTTTCTAAATGGTGAGAAAATTCGTAAAGCAGAAGTTCAAAGGGATTCTCTAAAAGTTAACTTGCAGGTAAGGACACACTAGCCCTGGAGCGTGTCCAGCGGAGATTCACACGGATGATCCCTGGAATGGTAGGTTTAACGTATGGTGAACGGCTAAGGATCCTGGGATTGTACTCATTAGAGTTTAGAAGGTTGAGGGGAGATCTAATAGAAACTTACAAGATAATGTATGGTTTAGAAGGGGTGGACGCTGGGAAGTTGTTTCTGTTAGGCGGGGAGACTAGGACCCGTGGGCACAGCCTTAAAATTTGAGGGGGTAAATTTAAAACAGAAATGAGGAGACATTTCTTCAGCCAGAGAGTGGTGGGTTTGTGGAATTCATTGCCACGGAGCACAGTGGAGGCCAGGATGTTAGATGCCTTCAAGGCAGAGATCAACAAATTCTTGATCCCAGAAGGAATCAAGGGCTACGGGGGAATGCAGGGAAGTGGAGTTGAAATGCCCATCAGCCATGATTTAAATGGCGGAGTGGACTCGATGGGCCGAATGGCCTTACTTCCACTCCTATGTCTTATGGTCCTAAGCTGCTATTCTTCAACTGACACATACATGTAACAAGAGCAGGTCATACAAACACAAACACTTCAGTTGCCTGCTGCTCTTCTTGGCCTTTAGGCCAAATGGAGAAACATGATGTGAGGACATTGCCAATCTATTTGACTCAACTGATGCAGATTCAGCCACATTCAGAAAGCTCTGCTGCATAACCCTCACCCTATGTGAACACAATGCTCACAACAGGTAGCTAGTTTTTAATCCTTCAAAAGCTTTGCTTGACAAATTGTCAATAATAGAACGGCAATATTAATGATCTCACTGCCAAGAATTCCAGTTATAGTTTATAGCTTGTATTAAGTGGCTAGAAGCTATCTTCTGATTTCATTATGATCTCAGAGTCACCGAACTACATTTAAATGATTAAATTAAAACTAAATGATATCTTTTTTTTACAGGAAGCTCTTCAATATTAAAAAAGGCTTATTCTTCTTCCCAGATGCTGTCTCATCTTTCATTAACCACAGTCAAGACGGTGCTTCAGTGGCTTACTCACAGTTTCAGCAATTATCATAGCCATTTGAGAAATACAAATGCAACTTGGGGGTCATCACTCCTGATTTGACCGATCACACTATAGTATCTGCTCAACAGTTCTACACAGGAACACTGTTGATATTAAAAGGCAGAATATCTCCACAGCATAGCATGTAAGTGGTCTTACAATTGTCTTCTGATAGAATGAATGATAGCGATTAACCGAATTAGCACAATGGCTTGTTGCTAAGATGACATGCTGCTTTGACGTCCATTCTATACATTTTGTAGTCTATAACCGTATAAGGTCGGTTCAACTGTTTCAATCAAATGTTTCATCTATTAGAAACACAAATATTTCGGTCTGACTAATGAATGTTACAGAGCAAGAGCCTTCAGCCCCACAAAAAGAAACAAGTTTTACCCTTGAAGTCACTGGCACAATTGTATTGAATGAAAGTGCATTATGTGTTAACAAGATTAAGAAAAAATTTCACAGTTTCAGTCCCAAATTTCAAAAGAACCCACAATTATAAGAGGGACTATAGATTAAATCTCTACGCCCTATTATGGTTTTCTTATACAATGCAAGAAACAATGGAGTTCTCAGAAAAATATCAAAACACTGATGAGATCTTTGGTAATTTTCACTGGTTTTAATTAAATATTAAACCCTTAATTCCATTATAAAAGCAGGTCTGATGTTGAACTGACATATGGGATTGGAAAGACGCTAGCATTGGCCATCACGGCAAATTTACATGAACATTTGGAATAGACTGTGCCAATTTTCAGTGTAGCTTGGAATACCGTTCCATCAAGATTTCAATAACTTGAGACATTTTCAAAATGAGTTAAAATGTTGAGAGATCAACCAACAGATGGAGAATAAGGTCACAATCTAGCACAGGATCTCAAATGTCACAACAGACCTTCCATGCACGAAGTGCAAAATTGTAAACAAGGGAACAGTCCACTCATTGGGCAGTACTCACTTCCAGTGTCTATTCTTGGGCAAGAGAAACATCCGGCAATTGAGGTGGCCAACTTATATTAATAGGAGACAGTTAACTCAATAGCGTAACTTGGTGACTCAGTGGGTAACACTGTTCCGTCACAGCACCAGGGACTCCGGTTCAATTCCACTTTCAGGCGTCCGTCTCTGTGGATTTTGCACATTCTCCCAGTGTCTGTGTCGGTTTGCTCCAGTTTCCTCCCACAGTCCAAAGATATGATAGTTAGGGTGGATTGGCCATGCTAAATTGCCCATAGTGTCTATGAATGTGCGGGCTAGATGGATTGGCCTTGGGAAATGCAAGGTTACAGAGATAGGGTTGGGGGTGTATCTGGGTGGAGATGGTTTTTGGAGGGTCAGTGTGGACTCAATGGGCCAAATAGCCTGTTTCTACATTGTAGGGATTCTTTGAGTAACCAACAAACTGAGCTGAAATCACATCCTGCCCATACACACAGCAGTTTTGGGCGGCACAGTAGCTCAGTGGTTAGCACTGCTGCCCCACAGTGTCAGGGTCCTGGGTTTGATTCCACCCTCGGGCAAGTGTCTGTGTGGAGTTTACACATTTTCCCCCCACGTATAAGTTTTCTCTGGGTGCTCCAGCCTCCTCCCACAGTCTAAAGACATGCAGGCTAAGTGGATTCACTATGTTAAATTGCCCATAGTGTTCAGGGATGTGTAGGTTAGGGAGTTATAAGGGGTGGGTCTGGGTGGGATGGTCTGAGGCTCGGTTGTGGACCTGTGGAGCCAAAGGGCCTGTTTTCACACTTCAGGGATTCTATTCTAGTCTACTGGTGCAGACTATGTCAACAATGCAATTCAGTTATTGCACAAGCAAAAGCAGTTCTTGGGGTCTCTCTCTTAGCTTTGGGTCCTAGTGATGTCGTCATTAAGATATGAGAGATCACAAATTATTCTGCAGAAGTAGTGCTTTCTCATTTAATTTTAAAGGCTGTGTTTGCTGTCAGTGTGATCACATGGGCTGTACTCACACACCATGCAGTTCACTCACATTTAATGCAGTTACTGCAAAGTGGGACAGAAATCACAAGGCGCTGCTCCTGGCATGGGACATTAACTTGAGCACGGTGGCCCCATCCCTGGACCACGCACAGCAGCTTTCCCCCAAACTCAGCACATCTGCCCTACCTCCCATCTGTCCATAGCAGGTCACCAACTGTCGGTTTGAGACTGCTGCTGCTTGCGTTGTTAAATCTAAAGTATGTAGGGCACAATCTCCCATTACAAAGTGCAAGCTTGTCGTCTAACACAATTATGGGAAGCTCCCATCCAAAGGAGCAACCCAAATTAATCTTAGCCTCTTAACCATGCAAGCTGCCTCAGTGCCTCTGTCACTTTTGCTATGGAGTGTGTACCCATGGGAAGTTGACGAGGTGTGAGAACCAGCAGTAGGACGATGGAGAGAGCAGTGAGGCAGGCAGCCAGCAGTAAAGACTTTAGCCAATGCAAAGGGGATCATACAGGAGGGTGGACAGTGGCACAAATAGGGAGAGGCAGTAAAAAAATGGGTGCATTAGTTCCTAGTCTGGTTCCAGTGTGGTATTTGTGCACAGCGATGGCATAAACAGCTTCGATTTCCTACTCAAAGTGTGTTGGCAGGAGATAGACCAAATATTAAAATGGACTCAGGTGATAAGGGTATTGTTGGCTACAGCAGCATTTATTGTCCATCTCTAGATGTTCTTGAAATGGGCTGCAATGGTTCAAGAAAGAAGATCACCATCATCTCATGTAAGTACATCCAGTGCTGTTAGTGAGACAGCACTGTCAGGTTTTAATCCACTGACAGTGAAGAAGTGATATAGTTCCAAATCAGGATGGTGAATGGCTTAGAAAGAAATCTGTAGTTGGTGGTATTTTTAAGTATCTGCTACCCTTGTCCTTCTAGATGGTAGTGATTATTGGTTTGAAAGATGCTGTTTAAGGAGTCTTTTTGAATTTCTCCGCTGTGTCTTGTCAACGGCACACACTGCTGCTAATGTGCTTTGGTGGCGATGTGAGGGCTGAATGTTTGTGGATGTGGTACTAATGAAACAGGCTGCTTTGTGCTGGCTGTTGTCAAGCTTCCTGAGTGTAGTTGGGGCTCATTCATCCAGGCAAGTAGAAAATATTCCACCACACTCCCGCCTTGTGCCTCATAGATAGTGGACAGGCTTTGCAGAATTAGGAGGTGGGTTACATGCTACAGTATTCCCAGCTTCTGACCTGCTGTTACAGCCACTGTATTTCTATGGCGATTCTAATTCAGAGTCTGGTTAATGGTAGCGTCGGGATGTTGATCGTGGCAGGATTCCGCAATGGTAATGCGCTGAATGTCAAGGGGTAATGATTAGATTTTCTCCTTCTTAATGTGGGCATTGTCCTGCATTTGCATGCCATGAATGTTACTTGCCACTTTTCAGCCCAAACTGGGTATTGTCCAGGTTTTGCTGCACTTGAACATGCACTGCTTCAGTATCTGAGGAGTGGTGAATGGTGCTGAACATTGTGCAATCATCAGTGAACATCTCCACTTCTGATCTTACGGCAGAATTATCGTCATCGATGAACCAGTTGAAGATGTCTGGGCCTACGGCACTACCCTGAGAAACTCCTGCAGAGATGTCCTGTGGCTGGGATGACTGACTTCCAACACAACTGTCTTCCTTTGTGCTTGGAGTGACTCTGACCAGTGTACAGTTTTCTCCTTGATTTCCATTGATTCCAGTTTTGATAGGACTCCATGATGCCACACTCAGTCATATACTGCTTTGATGTCAAGAGCTGTCACCGTCAGTTCAACTCTGGAATTGTGCTTTTTTGTTCATGTTTGAACCAAAGCAGTAATAAGATCAACAGCTGAGTGGCCTTGTGGCACCCGAACTGAGCGTCAGTGAAAACAGGAGATTCCTAAGCAAGTGCTGTTTGATATCATCTTCAGCAAACCCTTGCATTATTTTACTGATCATTAAATGTATATAGATGGGTGGAAATTATCTGAGTTGGATTTGTCCTTTTTGAGTACAGAGCATACCTGGTCAATTTTCCACATGGTCAAGTTGATGCCAGTGTTGTAACTTCCAGAACAGCTTGGCTAAGGCTGCAGCAAGTTCTGGAACATACATCTTCAGTATTAGAGCAAGCATGTTGTGAAGGTACACAACCTTGACAGTAACAAGTACCTCCAGCTGTTGCCTGATATCATGTAGAGTGAATTGAATTGGCCAAATACTGGCATCTGTCATTGAATGGACTTCTCAATGATGGTGGATATAAATGCTTCAGCCTTGTCTCTAGCACTGATGTGCTGTGATGGAATTCAGATTATTTGTGAAGCTAATTGCTCAACTGTCCATCTCTATTCATGGGTTGATGTGGGAGGCTGCAGAACTTGGATCTGATCCATTATGATGTGGGATCACTTAATCCTGTCTATAGCTGACAAATGTTGTAGCTTTTAAGTATGCTTGGTGTTGTTCCTAGCATGCTTCTTGCACATTTCATTGGGACAGAGTTCATCTCCTGTGCTGGCCCAAAAGTTATAGATTGTGATGGAATACAACTTTGCTCATTTTCAGAATGTGGCAGTGCCACACAAAACAATGGAGTCTAGGCTCATGCTTACCATTATTTCAATTAGCTTCAACTGCAATTTCACAATTCTCAAAATACAGTTCAAACATTTCTCAATCTCACTCTGGTGAAACTTGCATGATCTTGGCAACAAAGATAACACAGTGTGGAGCTCGAGGAACACAGCAGGCCAGGCAGCATTAGAGGTGCAGGACAGCTGACATTTTGGACTGGGACCCTTCTTCAGAAATGAAGGACCCTGACCTGAAACAACAGCTTTCCTGCTCCGCTGTGTTCCTCCAGCTCCACACTGTGTTATCTCAGACTCCAGCATCAGCAGTTCTTAGAATCTCTGATGTTTTTGGCAAGTCTGTTTCTTTTCAAAAATAGAGAATAAATTTGGAACATCTACTCAGATTCCAGTTCAGAATACAGTAGCGCCTTGACCTTTGTTCTGAGACCAAACTGCAGAAAATAAAATACACACTGCTTAGAAGCAGAAGTATACACAAAGTATATGAGACACAACTTGTGTACATCAAGTAACTGTCAACATGTGTACTGAATCTGCAAATTGAGTATCCACAGAATATGTCTTTGCATCACAAATCAGCACGTTGATATACTCATAGAGCATTTCACAAGAAGTTGCAATTGGAGACTGAGTACTTAAACCTGGGAAATCAGTGAGCGGATCTGATGTAGCAACGTGGGTGGTAGGGCGCTGGCCTTTTCCAAAGGAGTGGATAAGGACATCTCCTCAGGGCTGGATAGGAACTTAAGAGTGGGAGCAGAATTCAGACAGCACCAACAACATAAGTATGACAATGAAAGAAGTCCTGCTAATTAGAAAAGAGTTAAGTTAGAAAGCAGAACACAATGTGACCAAAGTTGGGAATTGAAGATGTAAGGGTGTCTAACATTTCTAAAGACAGGGAGATAGGAAAAGGAGGAAGGGCAGCTCTGATAATAAAGGGTGGATACAACAGAAAATGATCTTGGTTCAGAAGATCAACATGCAGAATAATTTTTGACAGATTAAAAAAAAGGAAGTCACTGATGGGGGTGGTTTGTAGGCACTCAATTAAAAAGCAAAATCAAAAGATTATGGGGCCTGTAAGAAATATACTCCAATAAGATTGGATATTTTACGAAAATCAAAATACTGCAGATGCTGGAAATCTGAAATAAAAATGGAAAGTGCTGTAGAATAGACTACTTTACACCTGGTATTATGTAATGAGATGTAATTAATGAATGACTTTATAATAAAGAATTCACTACTTAACAGTACACAAACTGGTAAAGTGGGTCTCTCTCTCTCTGTCTCTCTCTCACACACACACACACACACACACACACACACACACACACACACACACACACACACACACACAAATGTCTCATTCAGTTTCACATCAGAAATTTAGCTTTGCAACTGTTGCTCTACACTTAAATAAAGGTAATTACAAAGGGAAAGTGTTACAGTTGCTAAATGCAGACTGAGAAGTAGGTAAAAAGGTAAGATGGTTAAAAAAGTGCAAGCAGATATTGAAAAATATCTTTCTAACTCCCAATAAGGATTTATTGCATGAGATAGGAAGCCTATATGAGGATGCGCCATCTCAGGCTAACTAACAAAATTAAGGATGGTACCAAAATGAAAGAAAAGATGTACAATGCTGCACATTAATGGTAGACCAGATGATTGAGATAAGTGTAGAAACCAATGAAAGGTGGCACAGAACATAACAAAAAGTGATGAGTTGGAGTGCAAGAGAAAAGTAGCAAGAAATATAAAAACAGACAGTAACATATTCTACGGGCATATAAAAAAAAGACAGGATAAGACCTTAATTGGAAACAAGGAAATGGCAGAGACTGAAAAAGTATTTTGTATTTGTCTTCACAGTAGAAGATACCAGCAAGTCCTAAGAATAACAGAAAAGCAAGGAAAAAACAACAGAGAACTATTCGAAAAATCACAGCTAGGAGAAATATTGCACAGATATAGAGCTGATTTACTATTAGGATACTGAGATACGTGAATAAAGAGTCATTTTAAAGATGGGCAAACTATAACAACCAGCCCAGCTCTTCCCCTCCACCCACTGCATCCCAAAACCAGTCCAACCTGTCTCTGCCTCCCTAACCTGTTCTTCCTCTCACCCATCCCTTCCTCCCACCCCAAGCCGCATCTCCATCTCCTACCTACTAACCTCATCCCACCTCCTTGACCTGTCCATCTTCCCTGGACTGACCTATCCCCTCCCTACCTCCCCACCTATACTCTCCTCTCCACCTATCTTCTTTTCTCTCCATCTTCGGTCCGCCTCCCCTTCTCTCCCTATTTATTCCAGAACCCTCACCCCATCCCCCTCTCTGATGAAGGGTCTAGGCCCGAAACGTCAACTTTTGTGCTCCTGAGATGCTGCTGGGCCTGCTGTGTTCATCCAGCCTCACATTTTATTATCTTGGATTCTCCAGCATCTGCAGTTCCCATTATCACTCAAACTATAACTACTGCAGCGTTTCAAGAATCAAGGCAAGAATCTCAACTGTTTACAACCTACATTAACGGCAGATGAAGGGACCAAATGTTTGGTTTAGGAGGAAAAATGAGATTTTGAGATATAGGCTGCACGGTGGTTAGCACAGCACTGGGTTCAATTCCAGCCTTGGGCGACTGTATGTGGAGTTTGCATGTTCTCCTCATGCCTACATTGGTTTCCTCCGGGTGCTCTTGTTTCCTGTGCAGATTAGGAGGACTGGCCACAATAAATGCAGAGTTACAGGGAAAGGGTACGGGAACTGGGTCTGTGTTTAATGCTTCTCAGAGAGTTGGAGCAGGCTCAATGGGCCAAATAGCCTTTTGCTGCACTGTAGGGATTCTAAAAGTTTGGTGGATAGAATATAAATGTGAAAAGTTTGAATTTGTCCACTTTGGCAGGAAGAAAGTAAAAGCAGAATATTATTTCAAAGGAAGAGAGTGCACAGAATGTTGTGGTACAAAGGGAACCTTATTCTAATGAAAAGTCTTATTGGCCTCAAAATGTTAATTCTGTTTCTCTCCCAATTTATGCCAGACCCGCAGAGTTTCTCCAGGATACTTGGTTTTTGTTTCAGAATGTTAGCATCCACAACAATCTGCCTTTATTTTAATGTCTGGCTGTTGTCCATGACAGGGATATAGTTGGTTGCTTGGGAATGCTGTTTGTTGCACAGACTGAAAGCAAAGTTTACCCAATATTGAACAAGTTTTAATTAACCAAAAGCATTTGGAATGTTTTGGATACAAGGCAATAAAACACTTGAACTTGATCAAGGCTAGGATTTTATTAAGGATTTACAGTGTCCTTTTTAGATCATGTGCTCCATTCTGGAATGAATTGTGTTTGGATTCGATAAAATGAATCAAAATCAATAAGGCAAGTCTCTTCTATGTTCAGAAACAAATTTGCAGATTTAGCTGCAAGGCTCATGCATGTATAGACATGAGGGCTAGATCATGAATATGGGGAAGAGCATCAAGGCCTCTTCTGCAGCACAGGACACGATAATCCAACAGGCCGCAACAGTTCCAACTATCATTAAAGATGATGGAACTGGGAGAAATTCAGTAGCACAAACTCACTACGAAGTGAAATGCGTTTCTGAATTCTATTAGTCTCACAGTCTACGGTGCTCAATGCCTCTTTGAATGGAAATGAGGTGTTAGCCATGTACTTCTTCAAATTTTTGTCTTAAATAGTTCAGAATCTCAAGTTACAAACAACCCAGTGTCTTATGGAGACATACCAATTCTCAGTTTGCACTTCCTCAAGCATTACAGACATACACCCAAATACCAGCCTGCGCAGGATCTGACATGTGCCTGGAATTTCCACAAGATTCCATGAGTTTATGCAAACCATTGCGCATAGAAATCGGGACAATATGTTAAGGTTGGACAGGGCACTGTGAGGACACTTCTGGAGCATTGTGTACAGTTCTGGTTGCCCTGCTAGAAGAAGGAAATTATTCAACTGAAGAGGGTTCAGAAAAAGATTTACCAGAATGTTGCTGGAACTGGAGGGGTTGGGACTTTTTTCCCTGAAGCATAGGAGGTAGAGGGGTGACCTTTTAGAGGTTTATAAAATCACGAAGGGCATAGATAAGGTGAATAGCATAGGCCTTTTCATAAGGGTGGGTGAGTTCAAAACTACAGGAATATTTTTAAGGTGAGAGGAGCAATATTTTAAAAAGGGACCTGAGAGACAACATTTTCACACACAGTTGTTGTATGTAGAATGACCTGTCAGAGGAAGTGGTAGATGCAAGTACACATGCAACATTTAAAAGAAATCTGGACAGGGACATAACTAGGAAGGCTTTAGAGAGATATGGCAATGTGGGCCAAATGCAGAATAGTGGGATTGGTTTAGTTTGGGAAACTTGGTTGGCATTAATTAGTTGGTTTGAAGGATCTGTTTCAGTTCTGTATGACTATAACCCTGTAACTAAGACTAACATGAAGTGCTGATTATTTTAGATTTCTTCTAAATCTCTTAAAGTAGCTCCCACTATGCTTGGATTAGTTTAGGATTAATGAACAAGGAATCTTTCAGAGCGCCCATGTTAAATCTGGATTCAAGTCCAATTTGGCCATGTGCTATTGCCTGTCCAACACATTGATCAAAATAACCTTTAGATCACTTCACTGAACTGGAGCAAAACTGAATCCATGAATTGCAGCTTATCTTTATGATAGTGAAGCCTTTTACTTCCTACGAATTCAAGGAAAACTCATTTCTTGACTGTCAAAAATATTAATTTTTGTCAGTTCATTCACAGGATGAGAACCTTGCTGGATGGGCCAGCATTTATTGCCCATCCCTAAATGTCCAGAGGGCAGTTAAGAGTCTACCATATTGCTTTGGGTGTGCAGTTACATGTAGGCCAGTCCAGGTAAGGATAGCAGATTTCCACGTGAGTTTTTCCTGACAATTGACAATGGATTCTGTGGTTATCATTAGACTCTTTATCGCAGATTTTTATAGAATTCAAATGCCATCATCTACCATGGCAGGGTTCAAACTCAGGTCCCCAGATCATTACCTGGATTTCTGGATTAACACTTCTACAATTTCACCTCCAATTTCCACCCTGCCCTCACTTTCACCTGGTCTATCTCTGACTCCTCCCTTCCCTTCCCTGGCATTTGTGTTTCCATTTCTGGGGACAGACTGGACACTAGTATCCATTACAAACCCACCGACTGCCACAGCTACCTGGGCTATACGTCCTCACACCCCACTTCCTGTAAAGGCTCCATCCCACATGTTCGGATGAGGCCAAATTTGACAAGGGAACCTCCGAAATGTCCACATTCTTTCTTAGGATTCGCCAGCTTCGGTGTTGACAGGGCCCTCAATCAGGTCCAACCCATCTCCCGCACTTCTGCCCTCACCCCTTCTCTTCCCTCCTGCAACAGCGATAGGGTCCCCCCTTATCCCCACCTACTATTCCACCAGTATCCACATCCAGAAGATCGTCAGATGCCATTTTTGCCGCATCCAGCAGGATGCCACCACCAGACACATATTCCCCCTCCCTTGCCTTCTCTGCCTTCTGCAGGGACTGTTCCCTCTGGGACACCCTGGTCCATACCTCCTTCACCACCAACACCTTCTCCTGTAACCGGTGAAGGTGCAACACCTGCCCATTTACATCCTCCCGACCCAGTATCCACGGGCCCAAACATACTTCCAGGTGAAGCAACACTTCACCTGTACTTCCCAGAATCTAGTCTACTGCATTCACTGCTCACCAATGTGATCTCCTCTATGCTGGGGAAATGAAGTGCAGACTTGGTGACCGCTTCACAGAACATCTACATTCTACTTGCAAAAAAAAGAAGACCCTGAACTACCCATTGCCTGCCACTTCAATGCACTGCCTTGCTCCCAGGCCAATATTTCTGTCTCCGGCTTGCTACACAGTATTCCAGTGAAGCCCAACGCAAGCTGGAGGAACGACGCCTCATTTTCCACTTGGGGACTCTACAGCCCTCCAGACTCACTACTGAGTTCAATAATTTTAGGGCCTAAACTCCCCCATGTCCCAGCCCCCCACCCCACTCACCAGGCCTTGTTACCACATAGTCTGCCACTACACACCCCCTGTTGTTTGTCACTAACAGTAGCCATTAACAACTGCTCACCCTCCCAGTCTGATGGTTAGCAACTCCTTTGTCTGTCCAAGCGTCGTTCTCTCTCTTTGGGCTCTATCCTATCGTTTACTCCCTACCCCATCCACGTCCCTATTTTCTGCCTGTAAAGTGACATTTTCCCAGCCATCGTCAGTTCTGAGGAAGGGTCACCAGACCCAAAACATTAACTTTTTTTTTCTCCTCCGCAGATGCTGCCAGACCTGCTGAGCTTTTCCAGCAACTTGTTTTTGTTCTCGATAAACAGTCTCGCAATAATACCACTAGGCCATTGCCTTCCCATATGAATTACACAGGACGACACAATTGAGGTTATTGACTTGCTCTCGTTCAAATGTTTCATCACCGTGCTGGGTAACGTCAGTGAGGCCTGTGATGAAGCTTTGCCGCAGAACTGACTGATGATGTCGCCTAGTATGGTGACAAAACATCTGAACCAAAACAAGCCAGCTCGGCAAGTAAGTCAACAATCTCACCCACAACCCGAACTACAAACCTTGGCTAAAACTTTTAAGGACTATTCAAGATACAGAGCATGAAAACTGGCCATTCGGCTGAACTAATTCATTCCACTGTTTCATATCCATTCAATTATTAACCGATCTTTGCTAATTAAAACTATTTATTCTATTATTATCATCTTCTCCCTCATTTTAGCTTCCAGCTTATCCTTAAATGAATTTATGTTATCCACTTCAACAAACCCCTGTGATAATGAATTCAATGTTTTCACCATTTTTTGGATAAAGAGGTTTTGTTTTTAAGTTGCCTATTAGATTTAGTTCTCGATATCTTATATTGACACTCTCTAGACAGGCAAAGCTCTACCAAAGCCTTTCACAATTTTAAAGCCCTCATATGTCACACCTGAGTCTTTTTTTTCCCCCAAGAAACCCATCCAGTTGAGTCTTCCAATGACCATATATATCCATGTATTTCTAGTATCATCCTTGCAACTTTTCTCTGCAGCCCCTCCAGTGCTCATAATATGGCAGCCAGTTCTCTTAATGTACACTAACCAAGGGTAGATATAGATATTGTATAATCTCCCTACTTTTAAATTCTGCCCCTCTGGGAACAAAGCCTGGTGCTTGCTTTACTTTTCTCAAAGTCTTGCTAATGTGTCGTGCAACTTCAGTAATTAATTGCCTTTGTTTCCTTATTCTTTCATGGCATGTAGATGTTGCTGGCTAAGCCAGCTATTATCGCCTATCCATAACTGCCCAGAAAGTAGGTAAGACTCAACCACATTCCTCTGGGTCTGCAGTTACATGTTGACCAGAACAGGGAAGGATGGCAGATTTTCTCCTCTACAGGAAATTAGTGAACCAGCTGGGGCTTTATGACAATTGGTAAAGGATACATAGTCACCACGAAGACAAATTTTTTAAAAATTCAAATTCCACTATCTGCCATGGTCAGATTTGAATGCTTATCTAGAAAAACAGGTTGGAGCTCTGGATTACTAGGCCAGTGACATTACCACTCAGTCACCATTTCCCTTCGCTCCATGGAAGATTGAGACTTTACACAAATTTACAGTCTGAAAATTGAACAAAGCAAGAGCACATTATCTAATTATATATTAGCCACATACTTTAGTCAAATGTTAATTTACAATACAGCACAGCACAGGAACAGGCCCATTGGCCCACCAAGCCTATACCAATTCCTAATCCTTAGTGCCCATATGCCATTCCTATCCCTCTTTATATCCCTCTGTTCCCCTCACGTTCACGTGGCTAACAAGGTATGCCTTAGACGTTGCTTACGTGTCTCATTCCACCACCTCCACTGGCAATGCATTCCAAGCGCCCACCTCGCTCTGTGTTAAAACTTTTTCCAGCACTTCTCTCCTAAACTTTCCCCCTCTCACTGTGAAAAATGGGCCCTCTTGTAGTTGACCTTTCCACCCTGGGAAAGAGCTTCTGGCCAAACATCCTATTTATGCTTCCCATAATTTTGCAGACCTCTACCAGGTCGCCCCTCAGCCTTCATCTTTCCAGTGAAAACAATAAGACTTTATCTAAACTCTCCCTATTACTGAAATCCTCCAGACCAGGAACATCCTGGTAAATAAGATAATAAAATGTGAGGCTGGATGAACACAGCAGGCCAAGCAGCATCTCAGGAGCACAAAAGCTGATGTTTCGGGCCTAGACCCTTCATCAGAGAGGGTCTAGGCCCGAAACGTCAGCTTTTGTGCTCCTGAGATGCTGCTTGGCCTGCTGTGTTCATCCAGCCTCACATTTTATTATCTTGGAATCTCCAGCATCTGCAGTTCCCATTATCTCTCACATCCTGGTAAATATTCTCTTTACTAGGCCTTCATTTCTTTAAAAAAAAATTGCTATTTGTAAAGGGTCTTTTATCACCATATAACATCTCAAAGTGTTTGACTGCCTAAAACGCACTTTGAAATGTAGTTATTGTCATCATTAAACATGGTAATCAATCTGTGCACAACAAGCTCTCACAAACAGCAATGTGATAATGACCAGTGATCTGTTTTAGTGATATGACTGAAGCATAAACATTAGCAAGATACTGGGTAAACCGCCCAAGTTTTCTTCAAAATAGTGCTAGTAGGTCTTCTTTATTCACTTGACTCAGCATCTCAACCGAAAAATGAGGAACAAAGTTAAATTCAAGTTGGTATTTTGTTATTTCAGTGAAACTTGTTAAAATAAATGTTACATTGTTTGGGAATGAATGATAAATATTTACTCATCTTCACATCCATCTCCCTTCCTCTACACAAAATGAGAAAATCAAAAATCAAACTAAACATGGGGCGGTGATCAGGAGTTGAGAATTTTTCTGTTGTTTTTGATTGTGGAATAAAATTAGAAAAGGACCATTTTCAAAATCAAGGACTACTGAAGGGATTGCTGCAATTTTTGAAAGCAAGTTACCTGACGCTTGCCAGGGCAGCACGGTGGCTCAGTCTTAAGCACCACTGCCTCACAGCACCCGGGACCCGAGTTCAATTACAGCCTTGGGCGACTTGTGGCATTTGTTCATGCTCCCCATGTCTGTGTGGGTTTCCTCCAGGGGCCATGGTCTCCTCCAGGAGTCCAAGGATGTACAGGTTAGGTAGATTGGTCATGCTAAATTGTTCATAGTGTCCAGGGACATGCAGGCTAGGTGGATTAGCTTGTCCAATTGGTTTCGATTCATTTTATCAAATCCAAACACAATTCATTCCAGAATGGAGTGCATGATCTAAAAGGGACACTGTAAATCATTAATAAAATCCTAGCCTTGATTAACTTCAAAGTGTTTTATTGCCTTGCATCCAAGACATTCCAAATGTTTATGGTTAATTAAAACTTGTTCAATATTGGGAAAATTTTGTTTTCAGTCTGCACAACAAACAGCACTCCCAAACAACCGACTCTATCTCCAGAGGGATGGGGTGGGTCTGGGAGAGACGATTGTCAAGAGAATTGCTGTGGACATGACAGGCCAAATGGCCTATATTCCACACAGTAGGGATTCTATGACTCTATAAGCGCTGTTTACACTGCTGCTTGTTCAAGCAGTGGGGGGGAAAGGCTACAGACGGGCTACAGTCAGGGAGCATGTAGAAAGGGAAACTCAGCTGGCAAAAAGTAGCTGATTGGCCTCTGGGAGGTGACCAGTAATTGATGTCCAAGGGCCTCTGCCTCTCAACAACAATGGGATTGGCTCCCATGTAGTCAAACAGCTTATGAGTGAGATTATTTAGTCAGAAGCCATAGGACTTCTAGAAAGGAAGGTGTCGTCCTTTCTTCTGCAATAAAATGCATCACAAGCCTAATGACAGCTATTATATTTCACTCATCAGTTGTTTAAACTGTCAGGGACTTCATCAATTGAGTACCAGTTACTCTGTACTTTCCGCAAGCAAGTGAAACTACCTGGAGAAGGAAGATTCAAGAACAGCAGGTCGTGACAAACCTAAAGGATCATCTCAGCAAACCCCTGGGACAGAGACCATTCTCGGTCCTTCCCTCTGTCCATAATACCCATTCATTTTGTATCTGTACACATGAGTGAAGGGAGTTTTATAAGGGGGTTAGAAATTCAACTAGTAGTGTTCTATGCTGACAACTCAATCGCTTATCTGTAACTAGAATTTTTTTTTCAAATAGTAATTCTCACTAAGTAGAAAAACCTAGACTGTGCTCTCTGTCAACCTGGGTCAAAAAGAGGGGAAAATTGGGGAATTTTGCATACTTTTTAAAAATCTTTAACTATTATGATGACTCCAAGAATTGCTTTGTTTGATTTCCAGCACGTTATACCAATGATGGGCAACAATAAACAAAACGTAACACTGTGATCTTTGGCATTACAATTCATTTAAATAC
This sequence comes from Stegostoma tigrinum, assembly GCF_030684315.1. Classification (NCBI taxonomy): domain Eukaryota; kingdom Metazoa; phylum Chordata; class Chondrichthyes; order Orectolobiformes; family Stegostomatidae; genus Stegostoma; species Stegostoma tigrinum. Next base: position 336,734 of record NC_081379.1, on the reverse strand, counting down.
CAATGTATTAGAAACAAGTTCTCATTTAGGAGAAGAAAACACACAAACACAGTTGGAAAGGTGCAGCCTGCACATCACTACCAAACAGAGAGGTGTTAACACATGTGAAAACAAATTCAAAAATAAGTGCAGGTAGTCAAGTTACAATACTCCCTAAAGTCACCTAACAAAGTTGGTAAAAAGAAATGCCTCAAATTTCCCGAAGAATTTTACAGCTATTCCTCAATAGTTACATTGCTCTTCCAGCTTGTAAATGACAAGCCATAAGGAAAAAAAAAATCACTAGTAATTTTTACTTATTCAAAGCTGAAAGATCCGTTTATTACTTCATGATCTCAACGGCTGCTTTAACATTTGCTTGAACTTTAGTTTCCCCTCTGATACAAATAAATGAGTTTATTGTTTAATTTTATTTGTAATGATTGAATAATCGACACAATGCCCAAGTAATTACGTTTCATATTACATAGCTTGTACAACATCACAGGAAATGAGATATCTTAAATTTTGATTTTTTTTGACATGACAGACGGTAAAAGAGATGGGTAGCCCTGTTCACTACAGTAACAGCAGCACACACTTAACTCCAATATGCAACTGTAATGTGTAACTAATTTACCTTTTCAACACATTTGAAGCTTTGGTTACTCTCACATCTTCATGGGTTTTCTATGAAATGGAAAGTGTTTTCCATTTCACATTCCTTGCAGCTGTGATATCACCATTACTTTTTGTGGACATACAGCAGAGCAGAGGGATACAATCATGTAAGCATTTCACTTTGACTGGAAAGGCATGTTCAGAAAGAACACGGATTTCTTCTCTGCTGGAACCATCGGCCCAAGTTGCCATGGAAAAAGGAGCTGCCCAGAGGCCTGAAGGAGCAGCTCACTATGCCACAAGGCATGAGAGACAGTAATAGCCAATCAGCAGAAAATTACATCTCACTGCAACCAGGAGCTTCCCTTAGCTCAGCAGCAAAGGCTGCGCCCGTGATCTGTATGCAAAGCCAATCAACAAGGTATGCAGCCATTTAAAATGAAAAGGCTCCTCCTCCTGATACATTGATGCTTTTTACTTAAAAGCTTTGATTATTGCCAGGAATTTCATTCTTCAATTTGAGTGGAAGAATAGAACTGGCTAATTAATAAAATCCATGCTGGCAGATTAGTTAATGAGCTAACTTACTTGGAAGAACACAGTTTCTTTTCTCAATTGTGGCCAAATTTCACTTCCATCAGCAAAAAACCCAGCTTGTGAACAGTAGCCTTTCAATATTCCACACATGCATCGACCTAATCCCAAGTTATTCAACCAGTAAACAAACAGCAACACTGCTTTTTGCCCCAGGTCCACTTTTGTTCTCCTACAATGAACATCTGATGCATGGTTTTACCATTCAATTACAATTAGCACCTTATAAATTGTTAATGTCACTCCGCTCCAATCATGAGCAACTGCTCTCTGCATAATATGCAAGTCTCAAACCACAAATCCTGGTGCCTAAAGCCAAATTCAGAACAAAAGGAATGTGCAGCCTCCGATGACCATATCGTTGCTTAGCAACTCAAATGTGGTCTTGGCATCAGCAGTCTTAAATGGTCACTTTTCTGAACACTGTCTGCAGTGGGTGCTATTCGTAGCTTTGAATTGCTGGAGCTTCTCAAACACAAAAACAACAGTGGCCCATCACTGCAGGTAGTTAGTTGGCCGCTCTCATTTTCACATTCATAAAGTTACATTGCTAATACGTCAGCATAGAATGCAAGGGAAAAATCAAAGAACCCCACTCAGGGGCAAAAAATGTCATGAGACATTACAATTTGTACAGTGTGCTGCAAGACAATGGACTCCTCCTCCTCAAAGTCTCTGGCATCACAGACATCAGTATTCAGCCAATTTGATTCACTCCATGTAAGATCAAGAAACAGCTGAAGGCTACGGGTGCTGACAACATCACGGCAACAGCACTGAACACCTGTGCTTCAGGATTAGCTGCATCCCTCACCAAGCTACCCAGTATAGTTCCACCACTAGCATCTACCTGATAACGTAGAAAATAAACTCAAAGGCTTACAAACAGAACAGTAACACTCACTGAAGGCAAGATGGCATTGAGATTCAACGGAAAGCACCATGATTTTCAGTCTATATCCACCTGGTTGGACAGTCATGCTCTAGCTGGATGTGCAGAAATTTGAATTAAGTCCCATTTGCTCATAAGACCATAAGACATACGAGTGGAAGTAAGGCCATTCAGCCCATCAAGTCCACTCCGCCATTTAAATCATGGCCGATGGGCATTTTAACACCACTTCCCTGCACTCTCCCCGAAGCCCTTGATTCCTTTTGAGATCAAGAATTTGTCGATCTCTGCCTTGAAGGCATCCAACGTCCCGGACTCCACTGCACTGCGGCAATGAATTCCACAAGCCCACCACTCTCTGGTTGAAGAAATGTCATCTCATTTCAGTTTTAAATTTACCCCCTCTAATTTTAAGGCTGTGCCCATGGGTCCTAGTCTCCCCGCCTAACGGAAACAACTTCCTAGCGTCCACCCCTTCTAAATCATACATGTTGAGAAGGTATATATTCAAAGCAGTTACACAAAAGTGTTTTCTATATAATGCATGCACAAGAAACAAGAAGTGCCTTCATGCTCACAAAATGTATCAATGGGTCTCCCAGCAAGGACATGTAACTGTATAAGTTTATTCATGCATGGCAGCATTGAAAACAGTCCCAATGCAATTTGTTTATTGATTTCTCACAATCACTAAAATGCACAGGATTAATAAAGGATGGAAAGTGACTGAGACTGACACACCCACAGTTAGGGAAAGTGGTAGAAATTGATTGTTTCCTTTTTCTGTAAAGAAAAAAAGCACAAACAACTTTTTCTTTATTTGTTCGAAGCACCAATTTTTGGGAGATCAAAACTGTTTGAAACAGCACATGCAAAGTGGAGAGACAATTAACAAATCAAGTACGTTCTGCTATCACTTGTCTGCAAAGTAACTGGAGACCACTGCATTCACTACATAAAATATCCTCAAATTACCAGTTGGACAGACCTATCAAACAAATTAGTCATTCCAGAAAAGTCAAATGCAACAAAGACCAACAACAGGTTAATTTCTGATCTTCTATAACAAAATTTTCATTTTAACAATATTAGAATTGTAAGAGCAATGCTTTTAACCAAGTATTTGACTTCAACGATAGAGATAATGGGAACTGCAGATGCTGGAGATTCCAAGATAATAAAATGTGAGGCTGGATGAACACAGCAGGCCAAGCAGCATCTCAGGAGCACAAAAGCTGACGTTTCGGGCCTAGACCCTTCATCAGAGAGGGGTATGGGGGGAGGGAACTGGAATAAATAGGGAGAGAGGGGGAGGCGGACCGAAGATGGAGAGTAAAGAAGATAGGTGGAGAGAGTGTAGGTGGGGAGGTAGGGAGGGGATAGGTCAGTCCAGGGAAGACGGATAGGTCAAGGAGGTGGGATGAGGTTAGTTGGTAGCTGGGGGTGCGGCTTGGGGTGGGAGGAAGGGATGGGTGAGAGGAAGAACTGGTTAGGGAGGCAGAGACAGGTTGATAAAATGTGAGGCTGGATGAACACAGCAGGCCAAGCAGCATCTCAGGAGCACAAAAGCTGACGTTTCGGGCCTAGACCCTTCATCAGAGAGGGGGATGGGGGGAGGGAACTGGAATAAATAGGGAGAGAGGGGGAGGCGGACCGAAGATGGAGAGTAAAGAAGATAGGTGGAGAGGGTGTAGGTGGGGAGGTAGGGAGGGGATAGGTCAGTCCAGGGAAGACGGACAGGTCAAGGAGGTGGGATGAGGTTAGTAGGTAGCTGGGGGTGCGGCTTGGGGTGGGAGGAAGGGATGGGTGAGAGGAAGAACCGGTTAGGGAGGCAGAGACAGGTTGGACTGGTTTTGGGATGCAGTGGGTGGGGGGGAAGAGCTGGGCTGGTTGTGTGGTGCAGTGGGGGGAGGGGATGAACTGGGCTGGTTTAGGGATGCAGTGGGGGAAGGGGAGATTTTGAAACTGGTGAAGTCCACATTGATACCATATGGCTGCAGGGTTCCCAGGCGGAATATGAGTTGCTGTTCCTGCAACCTTCGGGTGGCATCATTGTGGCAGTGCAGGAGGCCCATGATGGACATGTCATCTAGAGAATGGGAGGGGGAGTGGAAATGGTTTGCGACTGGGAGGTGCAGTTGTTTGTTGCGAACTGAGCGGAGGTGTTCTGCAAAGCGGTCCCCAAGCCTCCGCTTGGTTTCCCCAATGTAGAGGTAGCCGCACCGGGTACAGTGGATGCAGTATACCACATTGGCAGATGTGCAGGTGAACCTCTGCTTAATGTGGAATGTCATCTTGGGGCCTGGGATGGGGGTGAGGGAGGAGATGTGGGGACAAGTGTAGCATTTCCTGCGGTTGCAGGGGAAGGTGCCGGGTGTGGTGGGGTTGGAGGGCAGTGTGGAGCGAACAAGGGAGTCACGGAGAGAGTGGTCTCTCCGGAAGGCAGACAGGGGAGGGGATGGAAAAATGTCTTGGGTGGTGGGGTCGGATTGTAAATGGCGGAAGTGTCGGAGAATAATGCGTTGTATCCGGAGGTTGGTAGGGTGGTGTGTGAGAACGAGGGGGATCCACTTGGGGCGGTTGTGGCGGGGGCGGGGTGTGAGGGATGTGTCGCGGGAAATGCGGGAGACGCGGTCAAGGGCGTTCTCGATCACTGTGGGGGGAAAGTTGCGGTCCTTAAAGAACTTGGACATCTGGGATGTGCGGGAGTGGAATGTCTTATCGTGGGAGCAGATGCGGCGGAGGCGGAGGAATTGGGAATAGGGGATGGAATTTTTGCAGGAGGGTGGGTGGGAGGAGGTGTATTCTAGGTAGCTGTGGGAGTCGGTGGGCTTGAAATGGACATCAGTTACAAGCTGGTTGCCTGAGATGGAGACTGAGAGGTCCAGGAAGGTGAGGGATGTGCTGGAGATGGCCCAGGTGAACTGAAGGTTGGGGTGGAAGGTGTTGGTGAATTGGATGAACTGTTCGAGCTCCTCTGGGGAGCAAGAGGCGGCGCCGATACAGTCATCAATGTAACGGAGGAAGAGGTGGGGTTTGGGGCCTGTGTAGGTGCGGAAGAGGGACTGTTCCACGTAACCTACAAAGAGGCAGGCATAGCTGGGGCCCATGCGGGTGCCCATGGCCACCCCCTTAGTCTGTAGGAAGTGGGAGGAGTCAAAAGAGAAGTTGTTGAGTGTGAGAGAAGATTTGACTTCAACAGTGTGTTAGTATCACTAAATATTAAACATGATGCAATAAGTAACTAGTAGCTGGGTAGGCATACCTAACGGAATTCCAAAATGATATTTATATAAACTTATAACCTATCCATACCACTTCTTTTAAGATCTAATTAATTATAAAAATGAAATATAAACATTAATGTCCTTGAAGAAAGGAAATCTACCATTCTTACCTGATAAGGTGGCAGCATTTATAGCCCACCCTAAATGCCCAGAGGGAGGTTGAGAGTTAGCCACATGCTGAGAGTCTGGAGTCACACGTAGGCCTGACCAGGTATGGATGGCGGTTTCCCTCCCTAAAGGACATTAGTGAGCCAGTTCGATTTTTCTGACAATTGACAATGGATTCATGGTCATCATTAGATTCTTAATTCCAGATTTGTTTTTAAATGAATTCAAATTCATTGCTGTAGTGGGATTTGAACCAGGGTTCCCAGAACATTATCTAGCTCTCTGGATTAATGGTCCAGTAATGATACCACAAGGCTATCACCTCCCCACAAGGGAGATTTGTGCCAAAACTGAGAGAGCCATTTAACATACTAGCCAAGCAGCATGTTATATTCATGGAATCATGGCTTACTATCAGTGCCCCAGACATTTCCATTACCATTCCTGAGTAGGAGCAAGAGATCGTTCAGTTCATCGAGCCTACTCCAATATTCAATAGATCACGTCCGATCTTCTACCTCAATGCCACTTGCTTGCATTTTCTTCTACCAAAGTGAACAAGTGCACTCATATTCTCAATGTATTCCACCAATCACAGTTTAGTCCATTCGCGTAGTTATCCTCATCTTTCTGAGGAATCATTTCTGGAACACCCATAGGTCAAACACAGAACATAGAAGTGCACAACACAGAAACAGGCCATTTGGCCCAAGATGTTATGCTGAACATGACGTCAAATTAAACTAACCCCTTCTGCTTGCCTGTGGGCCACATCCATCCATTCTTCAAATATTCACGTGCTTATCTAAAAGTCCCTTAAATGCCCCTATCACAGCTGCCTCCACCACCACCCCGGCAACATGTTCCAAACTCCTATGACTCTGTGTAAAAATAAACATGCTCGTCACATCTCCTTTGAACTTGTCCCCTCTTGCCTTAAATGCATGCCCTCTGTATTAGATATCTCAACTGAGAAAAAGATACCAACCATCAACCCTATCTATGCATCTCATAATTTTACTGACTTCTATCAAGTCTCCATGTAGCATTGGCCACTCCAGAAAAAAAACCCGAGTTTTTATAGCTTCTCCAAGATGAGGGGCCTGCCAGGAGGTAAGTTTCCCAGTTAAAAGCATACCATACATGCAATCAGCAGCCTCCTTTTTTGCAGCAGCAGCAGCAGGAGCAGTGAGAGTGAGGACCCGGGGCTGCCGGTAGGCAAGTTCTTCATTTTGGCAGAAGAGCTGAGTGGAGGTGGTCAAATTACGCTCTCGGAACGTGTGTGAACTGATATATTTGGGCAATGACTAAACCCGAGACATTACACGTGTAGTGTCTACCACCTGCCCTTGTCCTCTGACCCGAAAAAAGACTCTGGTGTGTGTTAATAAAGGAAGTGTTTTGCCTTTTTTTTAAAAATCACGGGCTGGTAAATAGTGTGATTTGGTACAAATTTTTTTCATTTCATTTATCTGGTATTCGATATCATAGTAGCACTACGTTAAGCTGAAGAGTAAAAATGGCAGGAGATCCCAGGCCCACGTTATGTTCCTCTTGTTCAATGTGGGAGCACAGGCATGCGGCTGATGTCCTTGACTCCTACACATGCAAGAAGTGTAAGTCTTGGATAGCACATTCAGCAAATTAGTCACACCGCAGATTATGACTGCTGAGGGAGAAAGGGAATGGGTGACCAAAAGGCAGAAAAAAAAGCAGGAAGGCAGAGCAGGTGGTTAAAATTGTATCAGAGATAATAGGAACTGCAGATGCTGGAGAATCCAAGGTAAGAAGGTGTGGAGCTGGATGAACACAGCAGGCCAAGCAGCATCAGAGGAGCAGGAAGGCTGACGTTTTGGGCCTAGACCCTTCATCAGAAATGGGGGAGGGAAAGAGGGTTCTGAAATAAATAGGGAGATAGGGGGAGGCAGATCGAAGATGGATAGAGAAGGTAGGAGGACAGGAGACAGACAAGTTAAAGAGGCAGGGATGGAGCCAGTAAAAGGTGAGAGTCGGTGGGGAGTTAGGGAGGAGATAGGTCAGTCCGGGGAGGACGGACTGGTCAAGGGGGCGGGATGAGGTTAGTAGGTAGGAAATGGAGGTGCGGCTTGGAGGTGGGAGAAGGGGATAGGTGAGACGAAGAACAGGTTAGGGAGGCGGGGACGAGCTGGGCTGGTTTTGGGATGCGATAGGAGGAGGGGAGATTTTGAAGCTTGTAAAATCCCCATTGATACCATTGGGCTGCAGGGTTCCCAAGCGAAATATGAGTTGCTGTTCCTGTAACCTTCACGTGACATCATTGTGGCACTGCAGGTGGCCCAGGATGGACATGTCATCTGAGGATTTCACTTCAGATTTCATTTCAGGTTTAGCCTTAGGATCTCAATCGGCGCAGGCTTGGAGGGCCAAAGGGCCTGTTCCTGTGCTGTAATTTTCTTTGTTCTTTGTTCTTGTTCTATCTTCTTCTTGATCCATCTTTGATTCGCCTCTCCATCTCTCCCTAGTTATTTCAGAACCCTCTTCCCCTCCCCTATTTCTGATGAAGGTTCGAGGCCCAATACATCAGCTTTTCTTGTCCTCTGATTCTTCTTGGCCTGCTGTGTTCATCCAGCTCTACATCTTGTTATCAAGGCAGTGCAGGTGTCTCCTGCAGTCATCTCCCTCCAAAACAGGTATACGATTTTAGAGATAATGGGAACTGCAGATGCTGGAGATTCCAAGATAATAAAATGTGAGGCTGGATGAACACAGCAGGCCAAGCAGCATCTCAGGAGCACAAAAGCTGACGTTTCGGGCCTAGACCCTTCATCTGATGAAGGGTCTAGGCCCGAAACGTCAGCTTTTGTGCTCCTGAGATGCTGCTTGGCCTGCTGTGTTCATCCAGCCTCACATTATACTATTTTAGATACTGTACAGGGAGATGGCTCACCAGGGGAAGGCAGCAGTAGCCAGGTTCATGGCACCATGTCTGGCTCTGCTATACAGAAGGATGGAAAACAGAGTGGAAGGGCTATAGTCATAGGGGATTCGATTGTAAGGGGAATAGATAGGCGGTTCTGTGGTCAAATATGAGACTCCCAAATGGTATGTTGCCTCCCAAGTGCACAGGTCAGGGATGTCTCAGATCGACTGCAGAACATTCTGAAGGGGGAGGGCAAACAGCCAGTTGCCATGGTGCATACAGGCACCAATGACATCTGTAAAAAACGGGACGTGGTCCTACAAGCAGAATTTAGGGAGTTAGGATTCATGTTAAAAAGTAGGACCTCAGAGGTAGTAATCTCAGGGTTGCTAACAGTGCCACGTACTAGTCAGAGTAGAAATAAAAGAATAGGCAGGATAAATATGTGGCTTGTGAGATGGTGCAGGAGGGAGGGGTTCAGAATTTTGGGACATTGGGACCGGTTCTGGGGGAGGTGGGACTATTACAAATCGGGCGATCTACACCTGGGCCGGACTGGAACTAATGTCCGAGGGGCTGCTTTTACTAATGCTGTTGGGGAGGGTTTAAACTACAGGGGGATGGGGACGAAATGAGGAGGTTAGTGGGCAGTAAGGAGATAGTAACTAAAGCCTTTAAAAAGGAACTAGATAATGAAGTCAGTGTGACTAAGGGGAAGAGTAGGCAGACAGCAGATGATGAATGCAAAGGGGCAGGTGGTCTGAGGTGCATTTGTTTTAATGCAAGAAGTGTAGAACTTAGGGCTTGGATTAGTACCTGAGAGTATGACGTCATTACTATTACTGAGACTTGGTTGAGGAAAGGGCAAAATTGACAATATCCCAGGACATAGATGCTTCAGGCAGGATAGAGAGGGAGGTAAAAAGGGTGGACGAGTTGTATTACTGGTCAAAGAGGATATCACGGCTGTGCCAAAGGAGGGCACTATGGAGGACTCGAGCAATGAGGCAATATGGGCAGTGCTCAGAAATAGGAAGGGTGCGGTAACAACATTGGGGCTGTACTACAGGCCTCCCAACAGCCAGCGTGAGATAGAGGCACAAATATGTAGACAGATTGTGGAAAGATGTAGGAGCAACAGGGGGTGGTGATGGGAGGTTTTAATTTTCCCAAAATTGATCGGGATTCACTCAGCGTTAGGGGTTTAGATGGAGCAGAATTTGTAAGGAGCTTCCAGGAGGGTTTTATAGAGCAGTATGTAAATAGTCCAATTCGGGAAGGAGCCATACCGGACCTGGTGTTGGGGAATGAGCCTTGGCCAGGTGGTTGAAGTTTCAGTAGGGGATTACTTTTGGAATAGTGATCACGATTCCCTAAGTTTTAGAATAATGATGGACAAAGACGAGAGTGGTCCTAAAGGAAGAGTGCTGAATTGGGGGAAGGCCAACTATAGCAAAATTTGGCAGGAGCTGGGGAATGTGGATTGGGAGCAGCTATTTGAGGGTAAATCCATATTTGATGTGGGGGAAGCTTTTTAAAGGGAGGTTGATAAGAGTGCAGGACAGACATGTCCCTGCGAAAATGAGGGATAGAAAGGGCAAGATTAGGGAACCATGGATTACAGGTGGAAGTGTGAGATGAGCAAAGAGGAAAAGGAAGCATGCATAAGGGGCAATCACATCATCCTCTGACACTTCCACCATCTGCAACCTCCTACCCACCCTGAACCGCTTTATCTTCAACTGCTGTCGAGACATCAATCACCTCAACCTCTCCACCCCCTCACCCACTCCAACCTCTCCCCAGCAGAACGTGCAGCACTCCGCTCCAATCCCAACCTCACCATAAAACCCACGGACAAGGGAGGCTCAGTTGTATTATGGCATACAGACCTCTACATCGCTGAGGCCAGATGCCAACTCTCCGACACCTCCTCCTACCGTCCCCTGGATCATGACCCCATCTGCGAGCACCAAACCATCATCTCCCAAACCATCTACAACCTCATCACCTCAGGTGACCGCCCACCCACTGCCTCCAACCTCAATGCTCCCCAACCCCACACCGCCCACTTCTATCTCCTTCCCTAAATCCACAAACCTGCCTGCTCTGGTCGATCCATTGTCTCCGCCTGCTCCTGCTACACTGAACTCATCTCCACCTATCTGGACTCCAGTTTCTGCCCCTTGGTCCATAAATTCCCTGCCTACGTCCATGGCAACGCCCATGCCCTCCACCTCCTCCAGAACTTCCAATTCCCCGGACCCCAAAACCTCATTTTCACTATGGACGTCCAGTCCCTATACACCTGCGTTCCCCATGCAGATGGTCTAAAGGCTGTCCACTTTTTCCTTTCCCGCAGGGTTGACCAGTCCCCCTCCACCGACAGCTTCATCCGCTTAGCCAAACTTATCCTCACCTTCAATAACTGCTCTTTCAACTCCTCCTACTTCCTACAAAGGGAGTGGCCATGGGAACCCACATGGGCCTTAGCTATGTCTGCCTCTTTGTAGGTTGCATGGAACAATCCCTCTTCCGCACCTACAGTGGTCCTAATCCCCACCTCTTCCTCTGTTACGTTGATGACTGTATCAGTGCTGCCTCGTGCTCCCAAGAGGAGCTCAAACAGTTCATCCACTTCAACACCTTCCACCAAACCTTAGTCCATGTGTACTTATCTCAAACACCTCCCTCACCTTCCTGGACCTCTCTGTCGCCATCTCAGGCAACCACCTAGAAACCGATATCCATTTCAAGCCCACCGACTCCCACAGCTACCTGGAATACACCTCCTCCCACCCACCTTCCTGCAAAACCGCCATCCCCTATTCCAAATTCCTTCGTCTCCGCCACATTTGCACCCAGGATGAGGCATTCCACTCCCATACATCTCAGATGTCCTCGTTTTTTGAGGACCGCAACGTTTACAACCGCCCCCCCAACCCCCATCGCCAGTGGTCGAGAATGCCCTCGACCATGTCACCTGCAACTCATCCGTCACACCCCCTCCCCGCAATAACAACCAAAAAAAGAGAATCCCCCTTGTCCTCACATACCACTGGATCCAACGCATCGTCCTCTGACACTTCCACCATCTGCAATCCGACCCCACCACCAAAGACATTTTTCCCTCCCCATCCTTATCTGCTTTCCGGAGGGACCACTCTCTCTGGGGCTCCTTTGTCTGCTCCACACTCACCTCCAGCCCCACCACATCCGGCACTTTCCCTGCAACCACAGCGATACCACCCGAAGGTTGCAGGAACAGCACCTCATATTCTGCTTGGGAACCCTGCAGCCCAATGATTATCAATGTGGATTTCACAAGCTTCAAAAATCTCCCCTCCACCCACCGCATCCCAAAACCAGCCCAACTTGTCCCTGTCTCCCTAACCTGTTCTTCCTCTCACCTATCCCCTCCACCCACCTCACGCCGCACCCTCATTTCCTACCTACTAACCTCATCCTGCCCCCTTGGCCTGTCCGTCCTCCCTGGACAGACCTATCTCCTCCCTACCTACACTCACCTTTACTGGCCGCATACCCGCCTGTTTAACTTGTCTGTTGCCTCTCCACCTATCTTCTCCTCTATCCATCTTCAATCCGCCTCCCCCTCTCCCTATTTATTTCAAAACCCCTTCCCCTCCCTCCTTTTCTGATGAAGGGTCTAGGCCTGAAACGTCAGCTTTCCTGCTCCTCTGATGCTGCTCGGCCTACTGTGTTCATCCAGCTCCACACCTTGTTATCAAGCATACATAAGGTCTAGGCAACTGAAAACAGACAAAGCTTTGGAAGAATATCAGGAAAGTAGGACCAATCTGAAATGAGGAATTAAGAGTCATGAATAAAAAGCGGTCATGAAATATCTTTAGCAAACAGGATTAAGGAAAATCCCAAAGCCTTTTATTCATAGATAAGCAGCAAGGAGGTAACTAGAGAAAGGGTTGGCCCACTTAAGGACAAAGGAGGGGAGCTTTTTGCCTTGGCGACCAGTGCAGGTCAAATAAAACTAAAAGTCTGAGCTCAAATTTGAGGGAGTGCCGTCCCTTTCATTCCAAAGGCTTGTGGCAATTTCTGATTGGGTAGAATCAGGTTATCAGGCCTGCTATAATTTACCAGCAAGCAATTGCCACAGATTATGGGGGCAACATGGTGACTCAGTGGTTAGCACTGCAGCCTCACAGCGCCAGGCACCTGGGTTCGATTCCAGCCTCAGACAACTGTCTGTGTGGAGTTTGCACATTCTCTCCCTGTCTGCATGGGTTTCCTCCGGGTGCTCCGGTTTCCTCCCACAGTCCAAAGATGTGCAGGCTAGGTGGACTGGCCATGCTAAATTGTCCATTTGTGTTCAGGGGTGTGTGGGTTATAGGGGGATTGGTCTGGGTGGGATGCTTCAAAGGGCAATGTGGGCTTGTTGGGCCGAAGGGCCTGTTCCCACACAGTAGGGAATCTAATCAAGCAAGGAATCATAGAAAATGTGTGAGATTCTTAATGAGTTCTTTGCTTTGATATTCACTGACAAGAGGGACATGATGGATGTTGAGGTGAGGGATAGATGTTTGCTTACTCTCAGTCAAGTCAACATAAGGAGGGAGGGGAAGTGTTGGGTATCCTAAAAGGCATTAGGGTGGAAAAATCCCCAGGTCCGGATGCGATCTTTCCCAGGTTGCTGAGGGAAGCAAGACAGGAAATAGACAGCTAAGGCCTTAACAGATATCTTTGCAGCATCCTTGAGCACAGGTGAGGTCCCGGAGGACTGGAGAATTGCTAATGTTGTCCCCTTGTTTAAGAAGGGTAACAAAGGATAATCCAGGTAATTATAGACCAGTGAGCCTGACGTCAGTGGTTGGGAAGCTGCTGGAGAAGATACGGAGGGATATCATCTATTTACATTTGGAAGAAAATGGGCTCGTTAGTGATAGGCAGCATGGTTTTGTGCAGGGAAGGTCACGTCTTACCAACTTGATAGAATTCTTTGAGGACATGACAAAGTTGATTGATGAGGGAAAGACTGTGGATGTTATGTACATGGACTTCAGTAAGGCGTTTGATAAAGTTCCCCATGGTAGGCTGATGGAGAAAATGAAGTTGCACGGGGTCCAGGTTGTACTAGCTAGATGGATAGGGAAGCGGCTGGGCAACAGGAGACAGAGTTGTAGTGGAGGGAAATTTCTCAAAATGGAGAACTGTGACCAGTGGCGTTCCACAGGGATCTGTGTTGGGACCACTGTTGTTTGTGATATACATAAAAATGACCTGGAGGAATCGTCTGATTAGCAAGTTTGCAGATGACACTAAGATTGGTGGAGTAGCAGATAGTGAAGGGGGCTGTCAGAAAATGCAGCAGAACATAGATTGATTGGAGAGTTGGGTGGAGAATTGGCAGATGGAGTTCAATCCAGGCAAATACAAGGTGATGCATTTTGGAAGATCCAATTCAAGAGTGAACTATACGGTAAATGGAAAAGCCCTGGGGAAAATTAATGCACAGAGAGATCTGGGTGTTCAGGTCCATTGTACCCTCAAAGTCGATCCGCAGGTCAATAGAGTGGTCAACAAGGCATACAGTACGCTTTCCTTTATCGGACAGGGTATTGAGTACAAGAGTTGGCAGGTCATGTTACAGTTGTATAGAACTTTGGTTCGAACACATTTGGAAGATGCGTACAGTTCTGGTTGCCACATTACCAAAAGGATGTGGATGCTTTGAAGAGGGTGCAGAGGAGGTTCACCAGGATGTTGCCTGGTATGGAGGGCGCTGGCTATGAAGAGAGGTTGAGCAGATTATGATTATTTACATTAGAGAGACGGGAGGTTGGGGGGGTGGGGGGGATCTGATTGAGGCCTACAAAATCATGAGGTATTAGACAGGTTCGATAGCAAGAAGCTTTATCCCCCAGAGTGAGGGACTCAATTACGAGGAATCACGAATTCAAGGTGAGAGGGGAAAAGCTTAAGGGAGATATGCGTGGAAAGTTCTTTACAAAAAGAGGGTGGTGGGTATTGGAATGTGTTGCCAGGGCAGGTGGTAGAGGTGGGTACGATAGTGTCATTTAAGATGTATCTCAATAGATACATGAATGGACAGGGAGCAGAGGGATACAGATCCTTGGAAAATAGGCGACAGGTTTAGATAGAGGATCTGGATCGGTGCAGGCTCGGAGGGCCGAAGGGCCTGTTCCTGTCCTGTAATTTTCTTGGTCCTTTGTCCTTTGTTCTTCTCCTTATAGCTCATACCCCTCTAATACAGGCAGCATCCCGGTAAACGTCTTCTGCACTCTCTCCAAAGCCTTCACATCCTTCCTGTAATGTGGTGACCACAACTGAACGCAATACTCCAAATGTGGCCTATCTAAACTCTTAGAAAGCTGCAAAATTACATCTTAACTCTTGTATTCAATTCCCCAACCTGTATTGTGGCATCACGAGATGAAAATATTACAACTGTTCCCCATGTCCAAATCATTTTTACAGATTTTGAAAAGTTGTGGACCTAGCACTCACAATTATGGTACCTTACTCGCTACAGTCTGCCATTCTGAGAATGATCTGTTTATTTCTATTCTCTGCTTCTGTCTCTTCACCAATTCTTAATTCATACTGGTTTATTCCCCCAGTGTTGTGTCTTGGCCCACCAGAGATGGCTATACAGTGGCATACAGCAAGGTCAAAGGCTCCCTGTGAATGCTTAACATTGACTCGAGATTCATTGCTGAGAGTAGCTCAGTAGCACCACTACTGGCAGAGTCTCTGATGAAGGGTCTAGGCCTGAAACGTCAGCTTTTGTGCTCCTAAGATGCTGCTTGGCCTGCTGTGTTCATCCAACTTCACAATTTGTTATCTTGGATTCTCCAGCATCTGCAGTTCCCATTATCTCTGAAGGATATAACTGCTGGATAATGAAATGTGAGGCTGGATGAACACAGCAGGCCCAGCAGCATCTCAGGAGCACAAAAGCTGACAGATATAACTGCTAGTCTGTTTCTGCAGCAGGTGGCAAGAAATCAACAAGGTTAAGTCCTATCTTCACAATGAACATCCTAGCTCGTGTTGTACAGCACTACCACCTCACTAAATGAACAAAGTCACAAGTCATATAACACCAGGTTACAGTCCAATAGGTTTATTTGGAATCACACAAGCTTACAGACTGCAGCCCCTTTGTCAGGTGCAGTGCACCTTGCTA
Organism: Stegostoma tigrinum; assembly: GCF_030684315.1. NCBI lineage: Eukaryota > Metazoa > Chordata > Chondrichthyes > Orectolobiformes > Stegostomatidae > Stegostoma > Stegostoma tigrinum. The sequence continues at coordinate 321,168 of NC_081379.1, read as the reverse complement.
AATTGGACAGATTTCAAACAAAACTGGATAGCCATGAGGTGCTCAGCATCATCAGCAATAGCAGAATTTTTCCACCTACTGTCTCCTGGCACAGCATATTGCCCTCTCTACTATTGCCATCAAGTTGTGGGGGTTAGTCCTGGTTGAGTCTAGAGTGCAGGAGGACATTCCAGGCATAACATTTTACATACCTGAAAATAAGGCATCAACTTGTTGAACTCAGATCAGGGGATCATGTACATGCTAAACAGCAGAATCATTTGAAAGACAAATCTAAATGACCCCTTAATCATAAGATCAGATCAAAGCTCTGCAATCCTGTCACATGCAATTATAAATGGTAGTGGAAAAGGAAATAAAATAATTGTAGGAGCACAATGCATAGATACCTTTGACTTTAATGATGCGGGTGTTCAGCACATCTGCATTTAAAAAAATGAATCATTAAAACCCTTGTTAGTTGCAAGTGCTCAGTAGATAATCAAAATCTGCCTTCTCAAAATCCTCAGCACAAACAACCTTCAACCAGTCCAATCTACATGATGACATTCAATGCTGCAAATGATAAAGACACTGACAACTTTCCAGCTTTCAAAACAGAATACTTGTGTTCCAGAACTAGTTGCACCCCGAGTCAAGTTACTCCTGTGCCACTGCAACACTGGCATCAAAAATTGTCCAGGTAACAAAAAAGAACAAATTTAATAAAGCCAAGTTCTCCCCCATCAGTGTACTTTTGATCGTAAGGAAAGGGGTGGAAGGAATCACCGACAGTGCTGAGAGCAGCACTTAATCAACTACCTTTTCCTCACTGATGCTCACTTTCCATCCCAAAAGGACCACTCGATTCCTGACCTCATTATGGCCTTGGTCCACAAAATGGACAAAAGAGCTAAACACTACAGGTGAGAGACAGTGACTACCCTTGATATCAGGGCACCTTAACAAAGTTAAGCATCAAACTGGAGTTATTGGCAATCAATGGGAAAAGTTGCCACTGGTTTCAGACACATTCAGCACAAATAAAATTATTGAGGTTGTTGGAAGTCAATCATCTCGGTGCAAGGATATCCCTTTAAGGGTTCCTTCGGGTATTGCGCTGGACGTGACTATCATCAGCTTGAAAGGCAGTGCAGGCACGATGGCTGTATGGCCTGTTTCTAATCCCGTGTTCCTACAGTCCCAGAACGTGAAAGGTGTAATATAAGTGCAGGTTAGTTCTTCAGAATAACCTTGAACATCAGCAATGAACGAATTAGGCAAAACATCTTCAATATAATTTGCAAAATTAAAAATGTACTTACATTTTAACTTTTACCTACGAGAATAATTTTCTAATTGCATCTCGTACAACATACTAAGAAATCTCCACTCTGCGTGGTGGCTGTATTCCAGCTTTTTTCTAAGGAGAGACTGCCGTCATTTCACAAGGGACTAGAATCAGTGTAAGCTTACATTTCACAAATAAACTCACAATGTTCTCACAATGTAGCGTACACATTTTAAAACAGGTACATTCTGTCTAACGACAACAGAAAATTAGAACAACTTTAACGTTCGTGATTACTTCTCAAAGTATCTTTGTCCCAGTGATACACTCTTAATCACTGCCAGTATAAATAGTCAAGTTTGACAACTGCAGAGCTTCCTTATTTAGCTGAATAAATCTTGAATTAGTCAGATAAAATTCTAAATTCATTTCCGATCATTTCAAAAACTATGAAGTCATAATATTCCAAGTGCAGTGTTCAAATTACCATCTTAAGTATAAGCATTGACCTGGCCTCCACAGCATTCTGTGGCAGTGAATTCCATAGATTCACCATTCTCTGGCTGAAGAGGTTTCTCCTTATCTCCGTTCTAAAAGGTCTGCCCTTTATTCTGAGGCTGTGCCCTCAGGCCCTGGACTCTCCTGCCATTAGAAGCATCTTTCCAACATCCACTTTGTTCAGGCCATTCAGTATTCTGTAAGTTTCAATTAGATCACCCCTCATCATTCTGAGCTCCAATGAGTATAGTCCCAGAGCCCTCAAATTTTCCTCATGTGTTAAGCTTTCCATTCCTGGAACCATTTCTACAGGAATAGTGCCAGGCGACTGGAGGATAGCAAACGTGGTTCCCCTGTTCAAGAAGGGGAGTAGAGACAACCCTGGTAATTATAGACCAGTGAGCCTTACCTCAGTTGTTGGTAAAGTGTTGATAAAGGTTATAAAGGGATAGGATTTATAATCATCTAGAAAAGAATAAATTGATTAGGGATAGTCAGCACGATTTTGTGAAGGGAAGGTCGTGCCTCACAAACCTTATTGAGTTCTTTGAGAAGGTGACCAAACAGGTAGATGAGAGTAAGCCAGTTGATGTGGTGTAGATGGATTTCAGCAAGGCGTTCGATAAGGTTCCCCACAATAGGCTATTGTACAAAATGCGGAGGAATGGAATTGTGGGAGATATAGCAATTTGGATCGGAAATTGGCTTGCTGAAAGAAGACAGAGGGTGGTAGTTGATGGGAAATGTTCATCCTGGAGACCAGTTACCAGTGGTGTACCGCAAGAGTCGGTGTTGGGTCCACTGCTGTTTGTCATTTTTATAAATGACCTGGATGAGGGCGTAGAAGGATGGGTTAGTAAATTTGCAGACGACACTGAGGTCGGTGGAGTTGTGGATAGTGACGAAGGATGCTGTAGGTAGCAGAGAGACATAGATAAGCTGCAGAGCTGGGCTGGCAGGTGGCAAATGGAGTTGAATGCAGATAAGTGTGAGGTGATGCACTTTGGTAGGAGTAACCAGAAAGCAAAGTACAGGTCTAATGGTTACATTCTTGGTAGTGTAGGCAAGCAGAGAGATCTCGGTGTCCATGTACACAGATCCTTGAAAATTGCCACCCAGGTTGACAGGGCTGTTAAGAAGACATACAGTGTTTTAGCTTTTATTAATAGAGGGATCGAGTTCCGGAACCAAGAGGTTATGCTGCAGCTGTACAAAACTCTGGTGCGGCAGCACTTGGAGTATTGTGTACAGTTCTGGTCACCGCATTATAAGAAGGATGTGGAAGCTTTGGAAAGGGTGCAGAGGAGATTTACTAGGATGTTGTCTGGTATGGAGGGAAGGTCTTACGAGGAAAGGCTGAGGGACTTGAGGCTGTTTTCATTAGAGAGAAGAAGGTTGAGAGGTGACTTAATTGAAACATATAAAATAATCAGAGGGTTAGATAGGGTGGATAGGGAGAGCCTTTTTCTAAGGATGGTGACGGCGAGCACGAGGGGGCATAGCTTTAAATTGAGGGGTGAAAGATATAGGACAGATGTCAGAGGTAGTTTCTTTACTTAGAGAGTAGGAAGGGAATTGAACTCTTTGCCTGCAACGGTAGTAGATTTGCCAACTTTAGGTACATTTAAGTCGTCATTGGATAAGCATATGGACATACGTGGAATAGCGTAGGTTAGATGGCCTTGAGATCGGTATGACAGGTCAGCACAACATCAAGGGCCGAAGGGCCTGTACTGTGCTGTAATGTTCTATGTTCTATGTTATAGATATGCTTTTTCACAATTTATATCCCGCTCAAGCTTTTGTACATTTAGAAATGACAGTTACTTATTAGAAGTACACACAGCTTTTGCGAACACAAACAATTTTATTACGAACATTAAGAATATTTTTAACATCATGCAAATTTGTAAGTTTGGGCAAGGACAAAATTTGTACAAGCAACAAGGGATAGATATGTCTAATCATTCATCTGATTAAACAAACAATGCTCAATCAATTCCACAATTCATTTGTTGTAACAGTTGAGGTAAAGTACAAGGCTGGTGAAGTATACCATTGGTCTAGTCCTACTAGTCCACAGGTCACAGCCATAAAACAAACAAAAATAGATTTTCCCGTTAACAAGATGGCCAGTTAAATACCTTATCCACATCAGGCTTTACAGACAGAAAAAGTGAGGCATCTTTCCTCCAGTTGCAGACTGATTCTTTCCCATGCTTGCTGCTCATGCAGCGAACGTGGATGAGTACCAACCTCCAACTATGTACAGCGCCTGCATTGCAACTGAAGGTGGGACAGCATGATTATACGGCATGGTGTTTTTAATTCTCGTAAGGAGTGCTGTACTATTCGTTAATTTCAGTTAAAATGTTGTTTGGAACAGTTAACATGAAAGTTCAAGAGCATTGCGCATTGTTAGGAACAGTATCTGACATGACAAACCAGGTTCTTCACTTTCAAACATGGCATTTAGCTTGGGGCAACAGTTGACAGACTTGCTGCACGGGACACAATAACTGCTAAGCCTATAAATCTAGCACCGTGCAGAATAGGGTCTCGTCTTTACAGGACACTACAAAGCAGCAGCAACTGTTGTGATGCAGGGGGCAACAGAGCAGCCGCGAAGGTGCAGTGGGAACACTGAGAATCTTCAGTGTGGCTGCTGTTGACACCATAACTTCAAAAAGGTTAGAAAAGGTCCGGATTGATGAGTACTGGGAACCTGTCAATTACTAGTTAACTCTTTCTTATCCTACATATTTAAAGCAGTGGGAACTTAGTCACAGTTAACCTTCTCACAACCTAAAAATAGAGTAGGAAGTCAAACAAAATAAACAAACAATTCCTTCTCTAAAGCGATAATTATAGGTTTAAGAGATGTCAGATGAGGCCAGATGAGCCGAGTGTGTAACTTGGCACACGTGGGGAATCCTGGATGCTGCCAGTGTCATAGATGACGACATGTGCAGCAAGTGATTCCTGCTGCAGAAGCTTGAGCATCAGATGGAGAAACTGGGACATCCGCAAAGCTGAGAGGATGTTTAGAGAGGTGGTCATACTACAGCTCAAGGGACTAGAGGAAAGAACGGAGTGATGACTACCAGGCAGTCCAGAAGAGAACTGGCAGGTAATGCAGGAGTTCCCTGGGGTCCCACTGGTATTCCTTTCAGAAGCTGATGAGTTTGCTGCATCTGAGTGCAGTCAAAGCCAAGCTTCTGGCATCCCAAGCAACCTGACAGTACTAAGGAGGGTAGGAAGAACGAAGGAAGACTGACAATGATAGGGGATATTTTTTAGTTACAGGAGCAGATAAATTGTTTCTGCATGTGACGATGTGACTCAAAGATGGTGCGCTGCCTCCCTGGAGCCAGGGTCAGGGATGTCACGGAACGGCTGCAGGGCATCCTGAAAGGGGATGGTGATGAGTTAGAGGCTGTGGTACACATTGGTTCCAACTGCTTGGGCAAAGTGAGGAATTAAGGCCAACATCAAGAATTCAAGGAGCTAACTGGTAAATTAAAAATCAGGCCCTCAGTGGTTGTAATCTCTGGATTACTCCTTGCAGCAAATGGCATCTGTTTAGAAATAACAGGACAAATGAATGCGTGGCTCAGGAGTTGGTGCAAGAGGGAGGTTTTAAGTTGATGGATCACTGGAACCATTTTTGGGAAAGGTGCAGGCCATCCTGTTTGTACATGTCCCACCTGAACCACATTGGGACCAACATCTTGCATAATCTTGCCTGAAGGCCCTCTGCTTCTTCCTGTCCCACAGACTCGACCAGACCCCTCCAACAACGCCGTCATCCGCTTAGCCGAACTTGTCCTCACTCTCAACAACTTCTCTTTCGATTCCTCCCACTTCCTACAGACAAAGGGGGTGGCCATGGGCAACTGGATGGGCCCAAGCTATGCCTGCTTCTTTGTAGGTTACGTGGAACAGTCCCTCTTTCGCCCCAAACCCCACCTCTTCCTCCGTTACATTGATGGCTGTATCAACACTGCCTCTTGCTGCCAAGAGGAACTCAAACAGTTCATCCACTTCATCAACACCTTCCATCCCAATCTCATTCATCTGGACCATCTCCAACATATCCCTCAACTTCCTGGACCTTTCTGTCTCCATCTCAGACTACCACCGACAAACCGATGTCCATTTCAAGCCCACCGACTCCCACAGCTAGCTGGAACACACCTCCTCCCACGCACCTTCCTGCAAAAATTCCATCCCCTATTCCCAGTTCCTTCGCCTCTGCCACATCTGCTCCCACGATGAGGCATTCCACTCCCGTACATTCCAGATGTCCTCGTTCTTCAAGGACCGCAACATCCCACCTCCCCCCCCCTCAACAGTGGTCGAGAATGCCCTTAACTGGGTCTCCCGCATTTTCCACACCTCATCCCTCCCACCGCGCCCTCACAATAACTGCCAAAAGAGAATTTCCCTAGTCCTCACATACCACCCCACCACCTCCAGATACAACGCATCATCTTCCGACACTTCCGTCATCTACAATCTGACCCCAACAAAGACATTTTTCCATCCCCACCCTTGTCTGCATCCCGGAGAGACCACTCTCTCTGTGACTCCCTTGACCGCTCTACACTCCCCTCCAGCCCCACCACACCCGGCACCTTCCCCTGCAACCGTAGGAAGTGCTACACCTGCTCCCACACCTCCTCCCTCACTCCCAACCCAGGGCCCAAGAAGACTTTCTACATCAAGCAAATGTCCACCTGCACATCCGCCAATGTGTTATACTGCATCCGCTGTACCCGTTGTGGCCTCCTCTACATTGGTGAAACCAAGCGGAGGCTTGGGGACCGTTTTGCAGAACACCTATGCTCGGTTCACAATAAACAACTGCACCTCCCATTCGCAATCCATTTCAACTCCCCCTCCCATTCCTTAGACAACCTGTCCATCCTGGGCCTCCTGCAGTGCCATAATGATGCCACCCACAGGTTGCAGGAACAGCAACTCATATTCCACTTGGGAACCCTGCAGCCCAATGGTATCAATGTGGACTTCACCAGCTTCAAAATCTCCCCTTCCCCCACTGCATCCCAAAACCAGCCCAGGTCATCCCCGCCTGCCTAACCTGTTCTTCCTCTCACCTATCCCCACCTCCCACCTCAACCCGCACCTCCATTTCCTACGTACTAACCTCATCCCGCCTCCTTGGCCTGTCCGTCCTCCCCACCTCCCCAACTATACTCTCCTCACTACGTATCTTCTCCTCTATACATCTTCAGTCCGCCTCCCCCTCTCTCCCTATTTATTTCAGAATCCTCTCCCCATCCCCCTTTTCTGATGAAGGGTCTAGGCCCGAAACGTCAGCTTTTGTGCTCCTAAGACGCTGCTTGGCCTGCTGTATTCATCCAGCTCCGACTTTATTATCTCGGATTCTCCAGCATCTGCAACATTATCTCCAACATCTTGCAGGTAGGTTTGCTTGTGCTGTTGGGAAGAGTTTAAACAAGTCTGGCATGGGGAAGGGACACATAATATCAATGAAGGGACACATATTGCTGTCTGTGTGGAATGTGCAATGTTCTCCCTGTGTCTGCATGTGTTTCTTCCAGCTACTCTGGTTTCCTCCCACAGTCCAAAGATGCGCAGGTTAGGTGGAGTGGCCATGCCAAATGGCTCCCGGGATGTGTAGGTTAGGTCGATAAGCCGTGGGAAATGCTGAGTTACAGGAACAGGGTAGAGGGGTGGGTGCAGATGGGATCTCTCCAGTGGGTCAGTGCAGACTCAAAAATCAGAATGGCTTGCTTCCGCACCATAAGGATTCTATGAACATACCACAGTTAAGGAAGTTATGGTGAGTTCAGCTACATTGGGTGCCAAGAGAATAATTCAAGGCAGAATGGTCTTTTACTTTAATGCCAGGAGTATAATAGGTAAGGATAACAAGTTAATGCCAAGGATTGACACATGGAAGTATGATACTGTTGCTGTCACACAAACATGACTGAGGGAAGGGCCTGGACTGGAAACTCAACATTCCAGCATTTGGAATCTTAAGGCGAGACAAGGACAGTGTAAACAGGGTGGCAGTGTAGCACTATTAAGGAGTCACCCACTATAATAAGGAGAGATGATATGCTGGAAAGGTCCTCAAACCAAGCTTTGTGGTTAGAACAATGATAATTATATTATAATTGCGGGTAATTATACTGGACGATTCCAACTTTCCCAACGTAAATTGGGATAGTCAAAGTGTGAAGAGCTTAAGAGGGGGCAGATTTCTTGAAATGTACTTAGAACCATTTTTTTTGTATCAATATACAGAAAGGCCCAACAAGGGACAGTGCAATGCTCGATATGATTCTGGGGTAAGTCGTCGGACAAGTGTTCGATGTAACCTTGTCAGAGGGAGGTCATGCGTAACAAATTTGTTGGAATGTTTTGGAAATGTGATCAAGTGAGTGGACGATGGAAGTTCAGTTGATGTAGTTTATGTGGACTTTAGCAAAGCTTTTGACTCGGTCCCTCATGGGAGACCAATTGAGAAGGCTGAAGCACATGGAATTGAGGAAAACCTGGCAAGATGGATCAGAAACTGGCTTAGTAATAGGACACAAAGGATAGTGGTAGAAGGCTGTTTTAGTGGCTGGAAGCTGACGTCCAGCAGTGTACCACAAGGGTCAGTACTGGGACTCTTATTTTTTATGTACATAAATGATGTAGATGAAAATGTGGGGCAAAATGTTAACCAAGTATTTTGATTCGGTATTTAATTCTGAAAAGTGCGAGGTGATGCACTTTGGAAGAAGAAACAAGAAGAGGGAGTATTTAATGCATTTAATAATGTTAACAGTCAGTATTATACATTTAGCTGAAATAGAACGTTTTGTTTTATACGGATTCAGGAGCTGTAAAGATGGTAGAGTTGACGAACTGACTTTTCCCATCATTATGCCCCTTGTACATAGTGATGCACAATTAGAAGACAGTGTGCTAACAACTTTTAGCTTCCAAAAATTGAATGTTACCTGCACCAAGTATATATGCTGGATTACGATTAAGAGGGTATCGTTAGTCTGTTTTTGCATTCACTTTATCCTACGAAAGAAATCACTCAGTCAACAAAATCTTTGCAATGCCCCTCGTTACCTTCACTACAGCCTCTTTCTTTATTCATTCACATGGTGAGGGTGTCACTGGCTAGGCTAGTTTTTGTTGCTCATCCCTTAATTGACCACAGGGCAAGTTAAGAGTCAATCACATTGTTGTGCTTCTGGAGTCACATTTGGGCTACACCAGGGTAAGGATGGCAGTTTCCTTCCCTAAAGGACATTAGTGAGCCAGATGGGTTTTCCCAACGATCGACAATAGTTTCATGGTCATTATTAAACTCTTGATGCCAGACTCTTGTTGAACTTAAATTTCACCATGTGCCATTGCAGGATTTGAACCCAGGTCCCCAGACCATTCCCTGGGTCTCTGGATGCAGCGTCCAGTGCTAATACCACTCAGCAATCATCTCTCCCACAGTTCACCAAAATATACTCCCACAGTAGAAAAATATGATGGTGGGAAACTGAAGTAGTCCTGCAGCTGTCATAATAAGAAGTACTTCTTATGTAATTGCGTTATTTACAATAAACAATGATAATATAATAAAAGGATGCCAATCTAAAAGACTGGAAAATGTTATTAAACTGCTGTGGTGTACATTATTTTGATCACATAGGAAAGTAACACATGCAGAAAAGTACCATCATATTTCAGAATTCTTATTTCAGGCTGCTGAGAAATCACACCCACTTCTTGATATCTTCTAATCAATCCATACAGAGATGTAATGACATACCTCTGGAGCAGGTGGACCTGAACCCCAGGTCTCCTGGCTCAGAGGTAAGTGTACTATCATTACAAGAACCCTCTTAAGGAACTTTCCAGAAGTTGTTATAGATATTTTTTATTGCTAGGATTCAAATCCATATCCCCAGAACAGTAATCTAGGATTCTCGATTTTTAGTCTGGTAACATTACCACAAGACCACTACATAGCTGCCCCGAGAGGTCCGTTTCTCCATATTAAGAGTCAATTATCTCATTCGAGGTCCATTAAACTGGGTACTCCTAATTCACTTTCAAAATAACACACGTGACCCAGGGAGGGTAATAGAACATAGAACATAGAACATAGAACAGTACAGCACAGAACAGGCCCTTCAGCCCACAATGTTGTGACGACCATTGATCCTCATGTATGCACCCTCAAATTTCTGTGACCATATACATGTCCAGCAGTCTCTTAAATGACCCCAATGACCTTGCTTCCACAACTGCTGCTGGCAACGCATTCCATGCTCCCACAACTCTCTGCGTAAAGAACCTGCCTCTGACATCCCCTCTATACTTTCCTCCAAACAGCTTAAAACTATGACCCCTCGTGCTAGCCATTTCTGCCCTGGGAAATAGTCTCTGGCTATCAACTCTATCTATGCCTCTCATTATCTTGTATACCTCAATTAGGTCCCCTCTCCTCCTCCTTTTCTCCAATGAAAAGAGACCGAGCTCAGTCAATCTCTCTTCATAAGATAAGCCCTCCAGTCCAGGCAGCATCCTGGTAAACCTCCTCTGAACCCTCTCCAAAGCATCCACATCTTTCCTATAATAGGGCGCCCAGAACTGGACGCAGTATTCCAAGTGCGGTCTAACCAAAGTTTTATAGAGCTGCAACAAGATCTCACGACTCTTAAACTCAATCCCCCTGTTAATGAAAGCCAAAACACCATATGCTTTCTTAACAACCCTGTCCACTTGGGTGGCCATTTTAAGGGATCTATGTATCTGCACACCAAGATCCCTCTGTTCCTCCACGCTGCCAAGAATCCTATCCTTAATCCTGTACTCAGCTTTCAAATTCAACCTTCCAAAATGCATCACCTCGCATTTATCCAGGTTGAACTCCATCTGCCACCTCTCAGCCCATCTCTGCATCCTGTCAATGTCCTGCTGCAGCCTACAACAGCCCTCTACACTGTCAACGACACCTCCGACCTTTGTGTCGTCTGCAAACTTGCTGACCCATCCTTCAATCCCCTCGTCCAAGTCATTAATAAAAATTACAAACAGTAGAGGCCCAAGGACAGAGCCCTGTGGAACTCCACTCACCACTGACTTCCAGGCAGAATATTTTCCTTCTACTACCACTCGCTGTCTTCTGTTGGCCAGCCAATTCTGTATCCAAGCAGCTAAGTTCCCCTGTATCCCATTCCTCCTGACCTTCTGAATGAGCCTACCATGGGGAACCTTATCAAATGCCTTACTGAAGTCCATATACACCACATCCACAGCTCGACCCTCATCAACTTTTCTAGTCACATCCTCAAAAAACTCAATAAGGTTTGTAAGGCATGACCTACCCCTCACAAAGCCGTGTTGACTGAGGGTAATGGAGTGACTAATGACTGGTGCTTAACAAGGTGACTACTATATCAGTGATAATGAGAATAACCAGAGGACTTACTAAGTGGGCTACGATAGCATGTTTTTATTACGTTTCTTGTTTTCTAAGAAGGTTCTATAGTTGGTTGAAGAAAGTCAGAGTTTTTCTTTTCCTATAATAAAGTGGCTTAAAACAATTATATCCCACATGTCTCTCAGAAGTATTTGGATAGAGCATCAGAAAAATTATAGGTGACTGCACAAAAATACAAGGCAAACTATAAAGTTTGAATCACAAAAGTGGCTACAATTATACCTCTACATCATGCTGTTTAAACGTATGGTCAAGTGCACATCTGATTAGGCACATACAGCGCTGAAGTGGGCATGGTATCAAAGAGCCTGTGCAAAACTGGAATAAATAAGAATTCGGGGAAAATTCCCAGTTGATGCGAGTCAGGCGTAGGACAAAAAGGAAGATAGCTGTTCTGGTTGGAGGTCAGTCATCACAGCTCCAGGTCATCACTGCAAGAGTTTGTCAGGGTAGCGGCCAAGGCTCAAAAATCTTCGGCTGCTTCGTCAATGACTTTCCTTTCATTGTAAGGTCAGAAGTGGGGATGTTTGCTAATGATTACATAATGTGCAGCAGCATTCACAACTCCTTAGATACTGAAGCATTGTGCATCCGCATGTAGCAAGATCTGGACAACATTCAGGCTTTGGGCAATGTGTCATAGAGTCATACAGCATGGAAACAGACCCTTTGGTCCAATCAGTCTATGTTGAACCTTATCCCAGAATAATCTAGTGCCACTGCCTGCACCTGGACCCTAACCCTCCAGTCCTTTCTTATTCATATATCCATCAGAATGTCTATTAAACACTGTAATTGATCCCGCATCCACCACTTCATCAGGAGTTTCATTCCAAATGTGAATCACCCTACGAAAAAAATTTGCCTGATTTTTTCTAAATCTCTCTATTTTCACGTTTAAAATGTGCTCCCGAGTCTTGAAACTCCCAATCTTAGAGAAAAGACAACCACCATCAACTCCATCTATAAGTTGCATTATTTAATAAACTTCTATCAGGTCACCTCTCAACCTCCTCTAGTCCAGTGAAAAGAGTTCCACACTATCCAGCCTTTCCTAATAATTCAAACCTTCCACACCCAGCAACATCCTGGTAAATCTCTTCTGAACCCCCTCCAGCTTGATAATATTCTCCCTATAAGTGGGTGACCAGTATTCAAGAAGATGCCAATGTCCCATACAATCTCGATATTCATGTCAAGCAACATTCATGCCATACTAGCCTAGGCAATGGCCATCTCCCAACAAAACAGAATCTGGATCCCTAAGTTGAAATCCAGTTACAAGAACAGGTAAAAGGTTGGGAATTGTGTGCAAAGTAACTCACCTCCTGACCCCTAAAGCCTGCATACTATCTGCAAGGCACAAATCAGAAGTTGATGAAATACTGTTTTCATTAGACAGAAGAAGGTTAAGAGATGGCTTAATAGAGACATACAAGATGATCAGAGGATTAGATAGGGTGGAAAATGAGAGCCTTTTTCCTCAGATGTGATGGCTAGCACGAGAGGACATAGTTTTAAATGGAGGGGTGATAGATATAGGACAGATGTCAGAGGTAGGTTCTTTACTTAGAGAGTAGTAAGGGCTTGGAATGCCCTGCTTGCAACAGTAGCAGACTTGCCAAGTTTAAGGGCATTTAAATGGTCACTGGGTAAACATATGGACAATAATGGAATAGTGTAGGTTAAATGGGCTTCAGATTGGTTTCACAGATCGGTGCAACACCAAAGGCCAAAGGGCCTGTACTGCACTGTAATGTTCTATGTTCTTCACTTGCCTGGGTGAGCGTAGCTCCAACAACACTCAAGATGTTTGGCATTACCGAAGTTAAAGCAGCCTGTTTGACCAGAACCCCATCTAACACCTTCAATATACACATGCAACGCAACGAAAACACAGTGGCAGCGTTGTAGATAACATACGCTGTAGTAACTAATCTAGCCTCTTTCTGCAACATTTTCCAAACCATGAACTCTACCATGTAGAAAGTCAAAAGCAGTAAATACACGAGAAAGCAACCACCCAAAAGTTCCAGGCCATACACCAAAACTGGTACAATAGAATGACTAGTTATTCAAAGACCTAAGAAAAATTTCTGAAGACACAGGTTCAAATCTCACCATAGCATCGAGGGCCGAAGGGCCTGAACTGTGTTGTAATGTTCTATGTTCTATCTATCAGCTACTGGAATTGAAAGATAGTCTCAATGACCATTAAATAAGTTCTTTATGCAAGGAAATCTGCCACCGTTACCTGGTCTTGTCAGGTTTTTTGTTACTCCAGACTCATGAAAATGTAACAAAAACAGATATTGCTGGTAAAGCTCAGCAGATCTGGAGAGAAATCAGAGTTAACATTTTGGGTCCAATGACCCTTCCTCAGAACTTTCAATACCACAATAATGCAGTTGGCTCTTACCAGATCACTGAAATGGCCTAGCAAGATACTTAGCAATTCCTCAATTACAGATGGACAACAAATTCTGGCCTTGCAAGCAATCAGCACATTCTATGAAAGAAGTACGAATCTTAGCATGGAACTACATCACCATCCCTTCATTGTTGCTGGAAGAATTCCTGGATCTCCCTTCCAACAGCGCTGAAAGTGTACCTACTTCCCCAAGGACTGTAGTTGTTCAAAAAGGCGGTTAACCATCATTTTATCAGGGCAATTTGGGTTGGGCAATGAATATTACCACATTCCACGAAAGAATAAGAAAGAAATATTAGACATGAGGATCATTAATGGGAGCAACCACATTGTAGCTAAATAATGTCCACAGCAGCCCCATCTAAAAAAAATGCAGTCACGTTAAAAACAGTTACATGTACTAACAAAGAAACAGTTGACTAAATTAATAGTGATCTTTGAAGAAACAAGAACAACTGTGTTAATAAAGGTAATGTTTTGGATATTGCTAACAAGTTTTCAAGAAGTGCCACACTAGAAGCATTGGATCAGGCACAGCATCAGGGCCATTGTTATTTTAAACATAGATAAATGATTAGTAAAATTTGGTGAATGGGTACCAAATCCACCCAGCAGCCCGCAAACATGACAGGCTGGTCAAGCTTCCCACATGTTGAGTCCCTGGGCCATGAGTTGTCACTTGAGGACCTTAGTTCTCAACTGGGCAACTGCATGGATTTTCTAGCCATGAACTTAACTGGTGGCAGTAAGATGAGATCACTACCTTTTACTCTTCTACCTGATTAAATGCCCACCTACCATCTAAATTTGCCAGGGTGTAGGGCACAGCATGCTGCTCTTGAACTTATTTTTAGAAGAATATGTTTAGATAAGATAAATTCAGAAAAGTATCTTCCAATATTCACTGAATCAGTAACTAAAAGTAAGTGTATTTTGGATTCAAATGGAAAATTCTGATGCATGCAATGCAAAGCAAATCTGAAAAGGTAAAAATAGTCAGATGCCAAAACAACCAAATGTACAGAAGCTCAATCCTTCAGTGATACTTAAAATTCTACCCACTTTCCCAATTGAAGAACATTAAGAACACATGCAAATACAGTCCTTGAAAAAGCCAACAACATTTCAACATTTGATCGTTATTTGGTTTGAGGAACATCTAATACTGTTTTCTAATGCAATCTATGTTATTTCTGATTGACAAGCAAATTGAACTGAATCAGCTGTTGGCTAACATGGGATTGGGGTGAATAATGCATTCAAAAATCAGGGGAAATACTGTAGTTGCTAATAAGCATAATCAATCACTGATTTATCCTTTTCATCAAGAAAAATGGACAGAATCACAGAATTCAATTTATGAAGGACAAGTAAAATTCTTGGAATAAATGTGGAACGTAAACTTGGGTTCATTCACTCACAGTAAACTGAAGTCTTTGGATCTACTGGAAAGTTCATTTTTGACAGTTAACAAGTTAGTCAAATAGTAATTGCCAAAAGCCACAAACAGAACTGCCTACCTTTTCAAATGCCCCATAGAGCTATTTGTTCCCATTGCAACTCCGTTTTTCCAATCTCTTCTTTCATCTGCAGCTCTTCCAATACCTACATGCCATGAATTCTAACAATTTCCTGATCCTTCTCCTTTTTCACTACAAAATGTTCTGTCTTCTGCACCTCAATCTCCCACCATAATATCCTTGCCTGCTCTTTTAATAAGCTCACCTAATCTCTCAAACACACACTCTCACACACACGCACACAAAACTTAGGAGCAGCAGGAGTAGGCTACTCAGGTCCACAAGCCTCCTCTACCATTCAATAAAATGATGGCCAATTTGATTATTTCACATATCCATCAATCTCTCAGCCCTTTGTATTAGAAATATTCAACGACTCTGCTTTCACCACACTTTGAAGCAGACAGCTGTGAATATGTGAGAACAAAATTCAACTTATCCCTTTTTAAATGGGCTACTCCATATTTTTAAATAGTTCTAGGTTCTTTCACAAGAGGAAACGTCTTTTCCTCATCCACCATATCAGAACATTGGCGGCTTCAACAAAGCTTCCATTTAGCGTTTCTTTCCTCCATTCAAATTGTGTCTATTTTTTCGCTTTTATCATTTCCTCTAAACAAGGAGTGTTGTTGTGGGAGCTGACACTGATCCTAGTATCGGCGCCGCCTCTTGCTCCCCAGAGGAGCTCGAACAGTTCATCCACTTCACCAACACCTTCCACCCCAACCTTCAGTTCACCTGGGCCATCTCCAGCACATCCCTCATCTTCCTCTCAGTCTCCATCTCAGGCAACCAGCTTGTAACTGATGTCCATTTCAAGCCCACCGACTCCCACAGCTACCTAGAATACACCTCCTCCCACCCACCCTCCTGCAAAAATTCCATCCCCTATTCCCAATTCCTCCGCCTCCGCCGCATCTGCTCCCACGATAAGACATTCCACTCCCGCACATCCCAGATGTCCAAGTTCTTTAAGGACCGCAACTTTCCCCCCACGGTGATTGAGAACGCCCTTGACCGCGTCTCCCGCATCTCCCGCGACACATCCCTCACACCCCGCCCCCGCCACAACCGCCCCAAGAGGATCTCCCTCGTTCTCACACACCACCCTACCAACCTCCGGATACAACGCATTATCCTCCGACACTTCCGCCATTTACAATCCGACCCCACCACCCAAGACATTTTTCCATCCCCTCCCCTGTCTGCTTTCCGGAGAGACCACTCTCTCCGTGACTCCCTTGTTCGCTCCACACTGCCCTCCAACCCCACCACACCCGGCACCTTCCCCTGCAACCGCAGGAAATGCTACACTTGTCCCCACACCTCCTCCCTCACCCCCATCCCAGGCCCCAAGATGACATTCCACATTAAGCAGAGGTTCACCTGCACATCTGCCAATGTGGTATACTGCATCCACTGTACCCGGTGTGGCTTCCTCTACATTGGGGAAACCAAGCGGAGGCTTGGGGACCGCTTTGCAGAACACCTCCGCTCAGTTCGCAACAAACAACTGCACCTCCCAGTCGCAAACCATTTCCACTCCCCCTCCCATTCTCTTGATGACATGTCCATCATGGGCCTCCTGCACTGCCACAATGATGCCACCCGAAGGTTGCAGGAACAGCAACTCATATTCCGCCTGGGAACCCTGCAGCCATATGGTATCAATGTGGACTTCACCAGTTTCAAAATCTCCCCTTCCCCCACTGCATCCCTAAACCAGCCCAGTTCATCCCCTCCCCCCACTGCACCACACAACCAGCCCAGCTCTTCTTCCCCCCCACCCACTGCATCCCAAAACCAGTCCAACCTGTCTCTGCCTCCCTAACCGGTTCTCCCTCTCACCCATCCCTTCCTCCCACCCCAAGCCGCACCCCCAGCTACCTACTAACCTCATCCCACCTCCTTGACCTGTCCGTCTTCCCTGGACTGACCTATCCCCTCCCTACCTCCCCACCTACACCCTCTCCACCTATCTTCTTTACTCTCCATCTTCGGTCCGCCTCCCCCTCTCTCCCTATTTATTCCAGTTCCCTCCCCCCATCCCCCTCTCTGATGAAGGGTCTAGGCCCGAAACGTCAGCTTTTGTGCTCCTGAGATGCTGCTTGGCCTGCTGTGTTCAGCCAGCCTCACATTTTATTATCTTGGAATCTCCAGCATCTGCAGTTCCCATTATCACTGATCCTAGCTATGCCTAATTAGTTGTGGGATACATGGAAGTTTTTGTTCTAGTACACAGATCCCATCCTTTCTGCTTTATCAGGTATTGGTGCATGGCTGCATTGGTTTTCTTTCTTGTTACAGTTCCAACTAGAAAAGCTAATCAGCTTTACTACAATTTCCATTCTCCTCCCACTTCACACAATCTATTTGCAACTCCTCCCTTTTTTGAATTCTCTTTCCCTGGCAACAGGCTTTCAACCAATACCTACTATAACCTAGTGGTTTCCACAGCAACCTTGATTACACTTCCTTCTATCCCATTGTCCAAAAAGACTATTACATTCTCATACTTTGTCCCTTTCTATTCAGAGAATGCTACCTTCCAAACTCATGCTTCTGATTCCCTTTTTCCCCAAGCAATGATTCCCCTCCAATTTGGTGTGCTGGATCCTCAACCCAACCAGTTCTATTTCTGAGGCTGATTCTTATCTTTTCTCCTGTGGGGCCAGTGGATCTGATCTGTTTGTATTTCCAGAAGGCTTCTGACAAGGTGTCACAGCAGGGGCTGAGAAATAAGAGGCCACGGGGTTGGGGGCAAGGTACTGGTATGAATAGAGGATTGGCTGATAGATAGAAAGCAAAAGGGCAGAGAAGAAAATAAGGGTCTTTTCCAGGAGGGCAGCTGGTGACTGGTGGGGTTCCACAGGGGTCAGTGTTGGGACCACAACTATTCACATTACACATCAACGACCTAGGCAAAGGAACTGCGGTTGTTATTGCTAGGTTTGCAGATGACAGAAAGGTGGAGGGGCAGGTAGTGCTGAAAAAGTGTGGAGACTGTAGAAGGACTTGTACATGCTAGGAGACTGGGCAAAGAAGTGGCAGATGGAATACAATCTGGGGAAGTGTGAAATTTTGCACTGTGATTGGAAGAAGAGAGATGCAGGCTATTTTCTAAATGGTGAGAAGCTTCAGAAATCTGAAGCACAAAGGGGTTTGAGAGTCCTAATTCATGAGTTAAGAATGTATAAGGCTCTGGTCAGACCGCATTTGAAATATTGACATGGGCCTTGTAGCTAAGGATGGATGTGCTGGCATTATAAGGGTCCAGAGAAGGTTCACAAGAATGAACCTGGGGATGAAAGACCTGTCGTATGAGGAACAGTTCAGAACTCTAGGCCTGTACTTAATGGAGTTTAGAAAGATGAGGGGAAATCTCACTGAAACTTATAGAATATGGAAAGGCCTATAGAGAATGAACATGGAGAAGATTTTTTTCACCATTAGATAAGTGTTGGAGCTGAGGGCATAGCCTCGGAGTGAAGGGACAACTCTTTAGAACTGAGATGAGGTGGAATTTCTTCAGCCAGAGGGTGACAAATCTATGGAATGCACTGCTGCAGAGGGCTACGGAGGCCAAGTCATTGAGTGTATTTAAGACTGCCTTATTAATCAAGAGCCTATTTATCTCAATCAAACCTTATGGGGAGAAGGCAGGGGAATGGGGTTGAGAAATATATCAGCCGTGATCAAATGGCAGAGCAGACACAATGGGCTCAATGACCTAATTCTACTCCTGTATTTCCTCCCAGAATCGGAATAGGGTTCTCAGCACTTCCACTTCACCAGTCTCTGGATTCAACAAATCATACCCTGCCATTTCCATTGTCTCTAGCGTGACACCCAAACACATCTTTCCCTCTGCATGCCTTACAGCATCTCAAAAGGACTGTTCCTTCCAAAACACCTGGTCCACTCTTTAATCACCATTAAACCTACCCCATTCTCAAGGCACCTTTACATGCAGCTCAGGAGATGTGAAACTTACCTGTTAACTTTACCTGTCATTGTCTAAGCTCCCAACAGTCCTTTCAAGTGAAATATTTACATACTTCTTTCAAAATGGTACATTACACTCCGTGCTCGCAGCACAAACAGACCGGACACAATGCAGACCTAAACACCGATGAGGTGACAACTTTACAGATGACCTCTGTTCAATCTGCAAGCATGACCCCGAGCTTCCAACCACTCGCATTTTCATTCCCCACCTAGTCTTTAAACTGGGCCTTTTGCAGCCATTTCAACTTAACATTGAATTTAAGAAGTCCAGATCAGAACTACTGGTCCCATGTTTTAAGCGTCAAATGATGATAATGCTCTGCTTTTGGAACTTATGCCTTCTTTAGGCTCACCTTTTGTTCACTTGTTACATTACAGCTTCATTTTGCCTTGCACCACATCCTTTTTGCCATTTAATCCTCCATCCTATCCCTACCCTTTGTTTTGCCTCCTCCCTCCACCTTCCTTTGCACTTGTTAACAACATGTTACATCTTGAACTAATCCCAGTTCTTATGAAAGGTAACTGACCTGAATTGTTAACTCAAATTCTCTCCACACAGATGCTGCTTGAACTTCTGAATATTTCTAGGATTTTCTGTTTTTATTTCAGAACAATAGTAAACAACCTCAGAGTGGTATTTGTAGGCCTTCCGCAGTAATACTGAGGAAAATTTAAATTTAGCAATCTCCACACCTCCCCCCCACAACTATTCCTATTACGAGTACAGTGCCTGCACATTAGATTCCCGTTTAGTTGCTCTACACTGGCAGTCTTCAAGCAGCATTTCAGCTTTTCAACATCTTGGAAATCATTGTGAAATGGAATGGTAGCAAAATAACAAGGTGAATCAATTCCTGTATGTCTATTTTAAGGTTGCACAGTGAAATGTGTTAGATTTATGTAAACTGAGACACAAACAGCCTGTAAGATTTACTTACATTACATCACTGTCACCAAAAGGAAAATGGGTATGTCAAGTCTATACTATCAGCAGAAACCAACAGGGCCTAAGGATCATGCTTGGATCTCAACCCTAGTAATGTGAAGAACAAGGTACACTATGGCCCCTGGACACTTGTGTCAGCTTACAGGAAAGATAGAACAAGAAAAGAGGCGAAAAAAGGATAGAATAACATCAGCATTCTTTAAATGGTATTTGTTAAAGATCAAACTAAAAAAAAATACAATCAGATTTTGCAAACAGCAGGAACCCCAGCACGTAAGTACATTCATTGGTGTAACATTTCACAATACACATCAGACAGCAGCCAGATATGTGCCTGGATTTGGGCTGCACGACAAGACACTAGATTTTTTTTTCTATTCATTGGATGTGGATGCCACTTGCTAGGCCAGAGTTTATTCCTGATCCCCAATTTCTCAGAGGACAGTTAAGAGTCAACCACATTGCTGAGAGTCTGGAATCATGTACAGACCGGACCACGCAAGGATGTCATTGAACCAGATGGATTTCTTCTCCAACAATCAACTCTTAATTCAAGATTTTTGTTGAATTCAAATTCTAACACTGGCCATGGTGGGATTTGAATCCAATGTCATGTTAGCAATTTTCCAATCCTCTGGGACCCTCCCTGACTCTAGCAATTCCTGAAAGATCACCACTAACATTTCTACTATCTCTTCAGTTATCTCCTTTAGAACTCTAGGGTATAGCCCATTTGGGCCAGGTGATTTGTCCACCTTCAGGCCAATCAGTTTTACTAGCACCTTCTCCTTGGTGATGGCAACCATACTCAGCTCTGCCCCCTGACTCTCAAATTTTTTGGGAGATTACTCGTGTCTTCCTGACGCAAAGTAATTATTCAGTTCCTCAGCCATTTCCTTGTTCCCCACCACCATCTTTCGATCATTATTTTCCAGTGGTCCAATGCTCACTTTTGCCTCTCTTTTGCCCTTTATATATCTAAAGAAACTC